>NW_024045037.1:0-32594 GCF_015852505.1 Tachyglossus aculeatus
GATGGCAAAAGATATGACAACTCTCTTCTGAAACAAAGTAGTCAGACTCCCAGAATCCCTTGATTGATTCATTCATTCAATCAATCTTATTTATTGAGCGCTTACTGTGTGCAGAGCACTGTAATAAGCGTTTGGAAGTACAAGTTGGCAACATATAGAGACGGTCCCTACCCAACAGCAGGTTCATTGTCTAGAAGGGGGAAACAGACAACAAAACAAAACATATTAACAAAATAAAATAAATAGAATAAATAAATAAGTACAAGTAAAATAAATAAATAAATAAATAAATAGAGTAATAAATATGTACTAACATATATACATATATATGTATATACGTATACATATATATATATATACAGGTGATAACTAATAACTTGATAACTAATCATTACTGGACAATGCCCCTAAATGGCTCCAGAATGGTCTAAAAGGATGTAGGTACCTTTGTAACCCTACAACGTATCATCAGAAGGGGCTTTGGCTGGAGGAAAGATAGAGCCAAATATTATTATTATTTTTAGAAAAGCAGAGGTTCCCCAGTTCTGCCACTTACATACTGTGTGATCTTGGGCTAGCCACTTAACTTTTCTGTGCCTCAGTTACCTCATCTGTAAAATGGGAACTCAATAGCTATTCTCCCTCCTACTTTGGTTGTGAGACTCCTGATTATCTTGTATTTGCCTCAGCGTTTAGTACAGTGCTTGGCACATAGAAAGTACTCATTCATTCATTTATTCAATCATATTTATTGAGTGCTTACTGTGTGGAAAGCACTGTACTAAGCACTTGGGAGAGTACAATGTAATAATAAGCAGACACATTCCCTGCCCACAAAATGCTCTGTTAAGGTAGATGTCTGCATCAGGAGGCTGAGGTGTAGCCCTATGAAAAAAAAAAAACTTGGCTTCTCCATTCTTTCATGTCCTATGGGATTTTTCTGAAGGCTGATTCAGATTTCTGGGGTTGAGTAAGAGAGAAATTCATTTCAGATTCAAAATGAGCTAACCAAAAAAGATTCCATCCCTTGGGAGTCTGGAGAAATTTTGAAGTCCTGCAACTGCAGAGTTGTTTTCTGCACCTAGGTGATCTAAACAATTAATTGATGCCTTTCATTTCTTGCAGTATCATGGGGGTCTCAGAGGGTTTCAGGAGCTCAGTCCCCAAACACCACTAAGCCCGATACAAACATGAAATTGTTACCCAATGTAATTCTTTTTGAGCTTTTCCTCCTCAGAAACATACTTGTTAGACAGATCTTGGATTGGATCACTGAAAGACATGGAATTTTGTGAGATTTAATCTTCTTCTGCCTTTTGTCCCTCTTTCCCTTCCTGGAAGTTAGAATATGACTATATAAATCTACAGATATTAGTCCTTCATGCTGATGGGTGCAGGAATGGGAAAAAAGAGTAGGCCTATTCTTAGGCTCCGGATTGCTTTCAGTTGAGGCTAGAAATTCCTTTCCCCTCTCCATCAGGGAAAAAAGCTCAATTTTTGCCCTTCCTCACTACCCTAGGAAATTACCTATCAATAGATTACAATGTTCGTGCGTGCTGATGGTTAGATTTTCTAAATCAATCAATCAATCAATCAATCGTATTTATTGAGCGCTTACTATGTGCAGAGCACTGTACTAAGCGCTTGGGAAGTACAAATTGGCATCACATAGAGACAGTCCCTACCCAACAGTGGGCTCACAGTCTAAAAGGGGGAGACAGAGAACAGAACCAAACATACCAACAAAATAAAATAAGTAGGATAGAAATGTACAAGTAAAATAAATAAATAAATAAATAAATAGAGTAATAAATATGTGCAACCATATATACATATATACAGGTGCTGTGGGGAAGGGAAGGAGGTAATATGCGGGGGATGGAGAGGGGGACGAGGGGGAGAGGAAGGAAGGGGCTCAGTCTGGGAAGGCCTCCTGGAGGAGGTGAGCTCTCAGCAGGGCCTTGAAGGGAGGAAGAGAGCTAGCTTGGCGGAGGGGCAGAGGCAGGGCATTCCAGGCCCGGGGGATGACGTGGGCCGGGGGTCGATGGCGGGACAGGCGAGAGCGAGGTACAGTGAGGAGATTAGTGGTGGAGGAGTGGAGGGTGCGGGCTGGGCAGTAGAAGGAGAGAAGGGAGGTGAGGTAGGAGGGGGCGAGGTGATGGAGAGCCTTGAAGCCCAGGGTGAGGAGTTTCTGCCTGATGCGCAGATTGATCGGTAGCCATTGGAGGTTTTTGAGGAGGGGAGTAATATGTCCAGAGCGTTTCTGGACAAATATAATCCGGGCAGCAGCATGAAGTATGGATTGAAGTGGAGAGAGACACGAGGATGGGAGATCAGAGAGAAGGCTAGTGCAGTAGTCCAGACGGGATAGGATGAGAGCTTGAATTAGCAGGGTAGCGGTTTGGATGGAGAGGAAAGGGCGGATCTTGGCAATGTTGCGGAGCTGAGACCGGCAGGTTTTGGTGACGGCTTGGATGTGAGGGGTGAATGAGAGAGCGGAGTCGAGGATGACACCAAGGTTGCGGGCTTGTGAGACGGGAAGGATGGTAGTGCCGTCAACAGAGATGGGAAAGTCAGGGAGAGGACAAGGTTTGGGAGGGAAGACAAGGAGCTCAGTCTTCGACATGTTGAGCTTTAGGTGGCGGGCGGACATCCAGATGGAGATGTCCTGAAGGCAGGAGGAGATGCGAGCCTGGAGGGAGGGGGAGAGAGCAGGGGCAGAGATGTAGATCTGGGTGTCATCAGCGTAGAGATGATAGTTGAAGCCGTGGGAGCGAATGAGGTCACCAAGTGAGTGCGTGTAGATCGAGAACAGAAGGGGACCAAGCACTGAACCTTGGGGAACCCCCACAGTAAGAGGATGGGAGGGGGGAGGAGGAGCCTGCAAAAGAGACTGAGAAAGAACGACCGGAGAGATAAGAGGAGAACCAGGAGAGGACGGAGTCTGTGAAGCCAAGGTCAGATAACGTGTTGAGGAGAAGGGGGTGGTCCACAGTGTCAAAGGCAGCTGAGAGGTCGAGGAGGATTAGGACAGAGTATGAGCCGTTGGATTTGGCAAGCAGGAGGTCATTGGTGACCTTTGAGAGCGCAGTTTCCGTGGAATGAAGGGGACGGAAGCCAGACTGGAGGGGGTCGAGGAGAGAGTTGTTGTTGAGGAATTCTAGGCAGCGCGTGTAGACAACTCGTTCAAGGAGTTTGGAAAGGAATGGTAGGAGGGATATGGGACGATAACTAGAAGGTGAGGTGGGGTCAAGAGAGGGTTTTTTTTAGGATGGGCGAGACATGGGCATGTTTGAAGGCAGAGGGGAAGGAACCAGTGGAGAGTGAGCGGTTGAAGAGGGAAGTTAAGGAAGGGAGAAGGGATGGAGCGAGAGATTTCATAAGATGAGAGGGAATGGGGTCAGAAGCACAGGTGGCCGGAGTAGCACTTGAGAGGAGGGAGGAGAGTTCCTCTGAGGATACCGCTGGGAAGGATGGGAGAGTAGCAGAGAGTGTTGAGAGCCGGGGGGTTGGAGAAAGGGGGGAAGAGACTTTGGGGAGGTCGGACCTGATGGATTTAATTTTGTTAATGAAGTAGGAGGCCAGATCGTTGGGGGTGAGGGAAGGAGGAGGGGGGAGGAACCGGGGGCCTGAGAAGGGAGTTGAATGTACGGAAGAGCTGGCGGGGGGTGATGGGCATGGGTGTCAATAAGGGAGGAGAAATAGTTTTGTCTGGCAGAAGAGAGGGCTGAGTTAAGGCAGGAAAGGATAAACTTGAAGTGAACGAGGTTGGCATGGTGTTTAGACTTTCGCCAGCAGCGTTCGGCAGCTCGAGCATAAGAGCGAAGGAGGCGAACAGTGGCAGTGATCCAGGGCTGTGGGTTAGTGGTGCGAGAACGGCGAAGGGAAAGGGGAGCGAGCGAGTGTAGCTGAGTAGAAAGGGTAGAGTTGAGAGCAGTAATCTGATCATCAAGATTGGGTAGAGAGGAGAGGGCGGCGAGGTGGGGTGTGAGGCGCTCCGAAAGATGGGTGGGTTCCAGAGAGCGGAGATCTCTGTGAGGGAGTAATACGGATTTACCGGGGAAATGAGTGTGAGTGAGGAGGCAGGTGAGAAGATTGTGATCAGAGAGAGGGATCACAGAGTTGGTGAGGGTGGACACAGTGCAGCGATAGGAGATGATGAGGTCGAGGGTATGACCAAGTTGGTGAGTGGGTGAGGTGGGGTGGAGGAAGAGGTTGGCAGCGTCAAGGAGAGATAGAAGGCGGGCGGCAGAGGAGTCGTTAGGGATATCCATGTGGATATTGAAGTCTCCGAGCATCAGAGTGGGCATGGAGAAGGAGAGAAGGAATGTGAGGAAGGGGTCAAAGTCGTTAAAGAAGTTGGAAGTGGGGCCCGGAGGGCGGTAGATGACGGCTACAAGAATCTGGAGGGGGTGGTAGAGGCGAATAATGTGGGCTTCAAAGGAAGGGAAGGAAAGGGAAGGGGGAGGAGGGATAGTGCGAAAGCGACATTGGGGGGCGAGAAGGAAACCGACACCTCCTCCTTTTCCGGTGAGTCTGGGGGAGTGGGAGAAGAAGAGGCCTGCACTGCAGAGAGCAGCAGAGGAGACCGTGTCGTCCGGCGACAGCCATGTTTCAGTTAGGGCGAGGAGGAATAGAGAACTGGAAAGGAAAAGGTCTAGGATGAAAGGGATCTTACTTAAAACGGAGCGGGGGTTCCAGAGGCCACACTTGGCATCAGCTGTCGAGGGAGGGGAGGGAGGGGGAAGGGTGCGAGGGGTGGGGAGGGTTTGGATTGGGATGAGTTGGCGGGGGCCTGGGCGGGGAGAGTGGGAAGGGGGGTGGCGATGGGAAAGGAGAACTGGGATGGGGTGGGGGTGGGGAGAAGGGAAGGAGGGGGGCCGGGAGGGAGAAGCGGAGGACCTGCGCTGGTACAGACGAATCCTTGGTAGGGGTTGAGGGGGAGCAGTCTTGGTGGGTGAGAGGGAGGGAAACAGCTGGGTGGGAGAGGGGAAGGGGAAGGTGAGGAATGGGAATGGCAGTTGGGAGCAAGGGAACTGAAAGTTCATGGTGAGGTCAGCATGGCGAGTGACAGTACCGCGGGGGGTTAACAATTGAGATGCAGAAGCAATAAAACAGTAGCAATGATAAAAGTAGGTGATGGCATCACAGGGTGTAGTTGAGCAATCAATATGCTATGGCAATAATAGAATTGGCAGACAATGATGCCACAGAGAGCAGATACAAACTATGAAGAGCTGAAGTAGGGTGGGCCAGTTAAGGGGGGTCAGGGAGCAGAGATACCTGGGGAGGGGAGCGAACAGTCAACTAGCATGGGAGGGCTGAGGAGGTGTGAATGAGGTTGTCGTTAATGTAACATGTAACATGGTGCTAACATGGTGCTAACAAGGTGCTAACAAGGGCTTTTTACCTGGGGGCGGGGGGAGAGTCAGTCAGGACCGGACCGGGAAGGGGGGGGGATGAGAGGCACTTTACGGAAGGCCTCCTAAGTGGGGGGGTGGAAGCAGGGGGGGCGTCCGTGGGGGCGCTGAGATGGCGGGCCTCTCGGGAACGGAGTCCCGGGAGTCTATGGCGGCGCTCTGAGGAGAGGATCCTTCCGGGAGCAGCAAGGCCGCTTGGTGTGATGGCGGGCAGGCGGGCGGGCCTCTCGGGAACGGAGTCCCGGCCGTCTGTGGCGGCGCTCTGAGGAGAGGATCCTTCCGGGAGCAGCAAGGCCTCGCGGTGTGATTGCGGGCGGGCCTCTCGGGACCGGAGTCCCGGGCGTCAATGGCGGCGCTCTGAGGAGAGGAGCCTTCCGGGAGCGGCAAGGCCAAGCGGTGTCATGGCGGGCGGGCGGGCGGGCCTCTCGGGAACGGAGTCCCGGGCGTCTATAGCGGCGCGCTCTGAGGAGAGGAACCTTCCGGGAGCAGCAAGGCCGCGCGGTGTGATGGGGGCAGGCGGGCGGGCCTCTCGGGAACGGAGTCCCGGGCGTCAATGGCGGCGCTCTGAGGAGAGGAGCCTTCCGGGAGCAGCAAGGCCTCGCGGTGTGATGGCGGGCGGGCCTCTCGGGAACGGAGTCCCGGGCGTCTCGCGGTGTGATGGCGGGCCTCTCGGGAACGGAGTCCCGGGCGTCTATGGCGGCGCTCAGAGGAGAGGATCCTTCCAGGAGCAGCAAGGCCTCGCGGTGCGATGGCGGGCGGGCCTCTCGGGAACGGAGTCCCGGGCGTCTATGGCGCCTATAGAGGGCTATGTCTAAGCCCTCTATGTCTAAGGGCCATGGTGATGCAGCAGGCCTGAACCTGAACTGGGATTAGAACAGGGTCTCCTGACTCCAGATCTGGGGTCTTCCCATTCAGATCACATTTCCTCACATCACAGAGGTAGACAAGGTGGCCTAGTAGAAGGAGCAGGGGACTGGAAATCAGGAGACCTGAGTTTGAGTCTCAATTCTTCTACTGGCAAGCTCAGTCAAATTGGGCAAGCCACAACCTCTCTGCTCAGTTTCCTTATCTGGGAGTCAGAAAGACCCATGTTTTAATTCCGGCTCCTCCACTCATCTGCTGGGTGTCTTTGTGAAGTCCCTCAACTCCTCTCTGTCTCAGTTACCTCATAGGGAAGTGAAGAACCAGCATGGACAATTTAGTCACAGCCAAGTGAGCAGCGAACAGTTTCTCTAGGCCTCAAATTTTCTCTAAATAGCCAGTAGGTGGAGGTGCAGGAGTAATCACAAACATCCCTGAGAACATCAACTGTCGCTGGTCTGGAAATAACTAAACATTCCAACAGTACAGATGTCTTTCCAAAAGGCTTCTGATCAAAGAAAAAGAGAATCCTGTTGACTGGACATTACAGTTGGCCTCATTATTTTGCACTCCTTTAAAAATCTATCAGACATTGTTTCTGTGTGTGCATTGGCTGCAGGCTTTTCTAACTGCATTGAACATTCATTAAAATTTTAATTTTAGAGCAGAAATTTGACCAAGTGTGGAGAGGCACCAAGTTGTGAGGCAGAGCCCTGTTGAAGAGAACCTCCATTTGATTTTCTAAATGATAAGAAGAGCAATTTATTTCATAGTAAATACTTTCCTACAGGACATAGTCATTTCACACTTTGTTGAAATATAATAACACAAACATAGTGTCAAACAATTTTGTAGTATTTTTTTAAATGAGGTACTTGAATCTACAGGTTGTAAAGGTTGTTGGAAAGTGTAGAATGCTGCTTATATTATAATTTAAGGAAGCAGCTTCTGTGATTGCTTAAGCGGGTTCATTGCCAAAATACCTCCTTTGGTTGAAGACTTTCAGGTCATTCTTTGTTCTGCTTGATTTCCAGATCTATAATCATCCTTCATGATATGACTTACTTTATCTTCACTGACTACTAAATGTTCTTGAAAGAAGAAATCTTTCTAAGAGATGGAGTGTCTTAGAAGAAAGTGAAAGGAGACATTGAATGTTAGATGACTGGAAGTTCAAATAAAAAAAGGCAGGCTTTTAGAAAGTGAAATAAGGTGATTTGGTGAGTATGACAATCCAATACAAATTCCCTATTTAAGTACATTAAGGGATGTAGTGGAATAATTACTATAATTAATATGAGTACTGGGGGTAATATGCTCTTGAGGATGAAAGAAATGGAGTCAAGATGATTAGGACCAGAAACAAGAATGATTGGGCTCTGTGGGATAGTAGAGGTTTGGAGTAATGTGCATTGGTTCCTGGGAAGAAATCTTCCTTGAGCAAACTAAGAACTACTGTGAGAAGCCATTATTTTCATCATAATCATAAGCATCATCATTATTATTACTATTATTATCATTTTATTGCTATAATGATTGGAGTAGATACGAGATAATCAGATTGGACAATTTCCCTGTCCCACACAGGACTCACAGTCAACGTAAGATTAACTCTCCATTTTAAAGGTGAGGGAACTGAGGCTCAGAAAAGTCAAGTGAGTTGCCCAAAGTCACACAGCAGACAAGTGGTAGAGCTGGGATTAGAAGCCAGGACCTTTGACTCCCAGCCTGTTCTCTTTCCCGTAGACCACCTTTCAGTACATTGTGGGTTTAATGGGAGACCTGAGGGCCTGCATTCCAGACCAATGATCCAGTGGTGAAGGTCAATCAGTCAACTGAATTTCTTAAGAATCGGTTTGTGCAGAACACTGTACCAAGCACCTGGGAGAGTAAAATAGAATTAGTAGGTATCATTCCTACCTTGAGGACCTTACATTATAGCAGGGCAGATAGACACTAAAATAAATTACGGTTAGGAGGAAGATGAAAATATGGATAAGGCTATGTATTACCGTGTAATTGACAGGGTATGTTTTCCATATACAGAAGTATTAAGGGTGGAAGCATAGCTGGTGTAGTAGATAGAGCAAGGGCCTGCGAGTCAGAAGGCCATAGGTTCTAACCTGGGCTCCACCACTCCTCTGCTGTGTGGCCTTGGGCAAGTTACTTCACTTCTCTGGGCTTCAGGTCCCTCATCTGTAAAATGGGGATTGAGACTGTGAGCCCCACATGGGACACGGACTGTGTCCAACTCGATTTGCTTGTGTTCACCCCAGTGCTTAGTACATTGACTGGCACATAGTAAGTGCTTAACAAATACCATTATTATTATTATTATTATTATTATTATTATTATTATTATTATTATTGTTATTATTATTAAGTCCTGAAGTGGTGGTTGAGCTCCTCTTAGACAGTTAGCCCATGTAGGACAGGGATTGTGTCTGTTTTGATTATCATGTATTTAATGTAGTGCTCAGCCCAGTTCTTGGCCCAGATTAAATGCTAAATAAATATCCCAACAATAATAATTGTTATTATTAAATTTGTAGATGAGAAATTAATCAGAAAATGTCTCCTGGATGATACGTGAAATCATAAGGGTTCTGGAGATGGAGTGAGCTGTGGTTTGTTAGAATTGACGTGGGAGGGAGTTACAGGCAGAGAGATTGAAAGTGAGGGAGAAGATTAGGATAATGCCAAGGAATTGGGCATCTGACACAAGGAAGTTGGTAGTGCTGTCAACTGCGTTGGAAGAACAGGATGGAGGAGAGGATCTGGGAGGAAAACAGTTTTGCACATACTAAGCAGGATATCTACTAGAGATGTTAAGGAGGCAAGAGGAAATAGGACATTTTAAAAAAGGTATTTACTGGGCACCTACTATGTGCAGAACAATGTGCTAAATACTAAAGACTGTACAATATTTGGTGGAGACATGATCCCAGACCACAACGAGCAGCATGCATTCCTTCAATGTCATTTATTAACCACTTACTGTGTGCAGAGCAATGAATTAAGCACTTGGGTGAATACAATAAAACAAAGTTGGTAGACATGTTCACTGCTGAAATGGATTTTACAAATAAATACCATTGAATGAATGGAACATAAATATTTGTAATTTCATAAAAAATCTTGTTCTCTTCCATTTTCCAGTCTTAGTTTTGAATAGAAATACTACATCCCTGAACCTCAGACCACTGCAATGTTCATAGTGTAGTTCATTTTCTTCCAGTCTAACGAAAGGACACTGAATGGCAAATGGAAATCATGCCACTCTGAGTGAGTTCATTCTGCCTGGGTTAACGAGTGATCCAGTTACAGATCACCCTCTTCATGCTGTTCCTCGTCATCTATGCAGTCACTCTATGCAGTTTACATCCTGCTGGCTATTTTTAAAATCTGCTTTGCTTCCGTTGTACTTTCCAGACACTCAGTTTAATGTTAAACACTCAGTAAGTCTGGATGAAAACCATCAATTGATTTATTGATTAATTTGAATTTTCCTTCAATAAACTGATTTGAATTATCTGTAATGAAACTCTATTTCCAACCTGGGTATTTTCATTTCTTAAAGGCTTGTCTAGTGGAAGTCTAGTCACAGCATATTCTCATATTCCTCTCTGGAGAAAGACAAAAAGCCTTCTTCACATGCACCTCTCACCTAATGATGGTCACTTAATTCTATGGAACTACAATGTTTATTTATCTGCTACCCAGTTCCAGCTTCTCAGTGGATCAGAAAAAACTGGTGTCCGAGTGCTGTATGATACTGATCCCAATGCTGAACCCAATGATCTGAGGAACAAAGAGGTGAAAGATGTCCTATGGAAGGTTATGGCCAGGGAACGGATTGGCTAATTCTGCCATAGCATACTCTCCCAAGTGCTTAGTACAGTGCTCTGCACAAAATAAGTGCTTAATATATACCATTAATTGACTGATTTTAAATGTCAAGAATCACACAGTAGAGTGTGAATTATTTAAACTGGTAAAATAATAAAAATAAACAGGATTTTTGCATTTCACATCCATCCTTTTCTAATGCGAGGTTTCTGTTCTTGCAAAACCCTTGGTTGAGGAGAACTCGTGCTATGGCATGTGCTGTGCTAGATTGGTAGCTCATAGTGGGCAGGGAATGTCTGTTATATTGTATACCCACAAGTGCTGAGTAGAGTGCTCTGCACAGAGTAAGCACTCAATAAATATGATTGACTGACTCATTCTGCAGCTATGCTCACAGCTCGTTTCTTCTGATACCACAAGACGTTTCCAGTTGGGCCCACGTTTCCAGAGATTTTTTCCTAATTTCCCAATAATGCTCTAGCTAAAAAATGTAAAAAAAAAAATCGTGTGCTATAATGGAATTGGAAGTTTACACATACTCAGTGGTATATTTCATTACATATTATGTTATTCCATCTCAACATAGTCATTCATCTACCAATTATATAATTCTTTTTCCTCCTGCTCTCATTGTAAACAATTGTAGACTGTCTCTCCAATAACATAGGAAACTCCTGGATGGCATGTAATGTCTGCTTTGCTTCTGCTGTACTTTCCCAGACACTCAGTTTAGTGATAAACACTCAGTAAGTCTAGATGAAAACCATCAATTGATTTATTGATTAATTTGAATTTTGTTTCCATAAAGTGGTTTGAATTATCTGTAATGAAACTTTGCTTCCAACTTGGGTTTTTTCATTTCTTAAAGACATGTCTAGTGAAAGTCTAGTCACTGCATATTCTCATTTCCCTTTTCATTTCTCTCTCCATTGCCAGTAGCCAAGAAAGTAATTGCTTGCAAGTCCTGAGGAAATCTTTGTTGCACTTCTAGTCTTCTTCACCTTTCAACCACTTTCCCTACTTAGTGTCATTGACAAATAGCATGACCTCTCCATTCCTTAGGTATCTTTGAACTGATTTTACTTTTCTTGCTAACCTTTCAATAGGGTAGGGCTAACTTTGGAGAGCAAGTTGGGAGACTTGCCCTAAGCCATTGGGCAGAGCTTATCAGTCACAGAGCCTTCTGAGGAAGCATTTCTAGGTAGGGCACCCACAGTGTGGATGTTCCAAATCAGAATGTTATTCAATTCAGATACATCTTGAAGACTAAAGCATGATTTAAATTGCTTAATCCATCAAACACTTCTTCATTTTAAATCTGTGCAAGTCTCAAATGTGAGAAAGTATTACTGTCCTGAGTATACATTAAGATATTGATGTTATTAATATGATTATCAATCAATCAATCGTATTTATTGAGCACTTACTGTGTGCAGAGCACTGTACTAAGCGCTTGGGAAGCACAAGTTGGCAACACATAGAGACGGTCCCTACCCAACAGTGGGGTCACTGTCTAGAAGGAGGAGACAGAGAACAAAACCGAACATATTAACAAAATAAAATAAATAGAATAGATATGTACAAGTAAAATAAATACATAAAGTAATAAATATGTACAAACATATATACATATATACAGGTAATGTGGGGAAGGGAAGGAGGTAAGGCAGGGGGGATGGAGAGGAGGAGGAGGGGGGAAGGAAGGAGGGGGCTCAGTCTGGGAAGGCCTCCTGGAGGAGGTGAGCTCTCAGTAGGGCCTTGAAGGAAGGAAGAGAGCTAGCTTGGCGGATGTGCAGAGGGAGGGCATTTCAGGCCAGGGGAATGACGTGGGCAGGGGGTTGACCCACGTCGATGAATAATAATAATAATAATAATAGGAATAATAATAATAATAACATTTTAGAGAAGCAGCAGGGCCTAGTGAAAAGAGCACTGGCCTATGAGTCAGAGGACTTGGGTTCTGATCCCTGCTCTGTGACATCTGCTGTGTGACTTTAGGCAAGTCTCAAACTTCTCTGTGCCTCAGTTCCCTCATTTGTAAAATGGGGATTAAGACTGTGAGCCTCATTTGGGACGGGGACCATGTCCAACCTAATATCTTATATCTACTTCAGTTTCTGGCATAGTTAAAAGCTTAATATACATTAAAAGAAAATGACTAACACCGCTAGTCCTCTGAAATGTCAATTCCAGATATGCCAAATCTGAGCTCCTCCCCCTTCCCTGCCTCCAGCTTTGTGGATTGGGTTTATGCACATATATTTCAGCTGAGTAACGAATCAATCACTAACATATACTGAGAAGTTATTGGTGTCCAGCCCTGAACTAAGCCCTAAGGAGATTTCAATAGAATTATTAGACTTGATCCCTCTCATTAAGGCACTTGCCAAAGTGTGTGCGTGTAAGGACAGGAGAGGAGGAGATGCTTCTATAACCTCCCCATATCCCTCTGTACAAACCTGAAGATGGCATATTTATGATGTTGTTCTACAGAAGCCTGCTTCTCCCTCCTACCTTTCCACACATAGTCACAAGAGTATTGGGAGCGTTGTTGCTGAGATGACTGGAAAAATGAGCTGTCTCCCTTGCTCAGCTAAGGGGATCCTGGGAGACAAAAATCTACTTTTACTGTTAAATCGTTTTAGAACTCTTCAGAAGACTCACTCTGCTGTTTAAAATCACTATTAGGGTACAGGTTAATCGACCCATGGTGTGTGACATCTATGATAACCTGTCAGAGGAATTGGGGACACAGAATTTTCAAAAATCCTCCTTTTCCCAAATGGTGCAACTATTTTAATCTGTGGCTCTAATGGGAAGAATATTAATCTGATAATGATTTACATTGTGTTGGATTTAGTGCAAGTTTAATAAATGGAAATCAGTCAATATTATTTACTGAGCCCTTACTATGTGCAGAGCACTGTATTAAGCGCTTTGGAGAGTACAATACGACAGAGTTGGTAGACACATTCCCTGCCCACAGTGAGCTGACAGTCTCAGAAAACAAAGTGATATCTGATATCTATACTTGTTTTCCTAAGAGCAAAATTGGTTAGTACTGATTTTATTTTTTGTTAAGCACTTACTATGTTCCAGTAATAAACTCTGGGGTATATACAATGTTGAACACAGTCCACGTCCCACAAGGGGCTCTCAGTCTTAATTCCCATTTTACAGATGAGGTAACTGAGTCACAGAGAAGTTAAGTAACCTGCCCTAGGTCCCACAGCAAAGTGGTGGAGCTAGGTTTAGGAACACAGGTCCTTCTCACTCCCAGACCTAGGCAGTATCCACAAAGGCAAGTTGCTTCTTGCCACACCCCCTCTGATAGTTTGCTTACCTCCTATAATCTGTTCCAATTTCTCTGTAAAAGACCCAAGAAAAACAGACACGAAAATATTTACATGAAAGTGACAAAAAAAGTCTACTTAAAAACAGATTCACTAACTGATTAATTCATTGCCAATTCAATTTTTTAAAGGAATCTTCTGGTGGTAATCTGTACTTCCCTTTAATGTCAAACCAATGTGAGCAGTAGTTGCCAGTACCAATTCAATAAATATTACTCCAGCCATAGATAACAAGTCTTGATGTAAGCATCTTCACTTGATTGATTTGTCCCCTTCTACCTCATCTCACTAATCCCCTTCTACAACCCAGACAACACACTTTGCTAACCTAGTGCTAACGTTCTCACTGTGCCTCGATCTCGCCTGTCTCACCGTCCACCCCTAGGCCAAGTCATGCCTCTGGCCTGGAAGCTCTCCCTCCTCTAACCGATAGACAATCACTCTCCCCCACTTCAAAGCCATATTGAAGATACAACTCCTCCAAGACTAAGCCCCATTTTTCCTCATCTTCCACTCCCTTCTGCATTGCCCTGACTTGTTCCCTTTGTTCTTTCTCATTCCCAGCCTTAAAGTACATATGTACATATATGTAATTTTATTTGTCCCTTTGATCCTCCTCCCTCCCAGCCCCACAACACTTATGTACATATCCATAATTTTATTTACTTCCATTATGTCTCTCTTCCCCACTCTAGACTGTGAGCTCTTGTGGGAAGGGAATGTCACTGTTTATTGTTGTATTGTACTTTCCCAAGGGCTTTGTATAGTGCTCTGCACACAGCAAGTGCTCAATAAATATGATTGAATGAATGAATGCAATTGACAGATGACATTCAAGATGTTTGCAGCCTCCAGGTCTCTCCACTAACTCTGCCTCTTGATGGTGGCCTGGGCCCAATTCCTAACCTCTGGGCAAAGAGGCAGTTGAGGTGTGAAGGCAACACAAAGGTTACCAGAACCCCTCAGCAGTGACTGTCATTCAGTCAGGCTCCTCCATCATATATCAAGAAGCAATCGTCTAGAAGACCCTGCTTGTGTGATCACATTCTAAAGCTTTTTCAGTCCTTAAATGGGGACAAAGCAGACTTCTCTTTGGATGGCTGGAAAACGAGGAAATTTTGTAAGGTATAGTGAAATACAAGAGGTTTCTGTAAGTTCCTTGATGACAAGTATCATTTCTTTGACTTCTACTGTACTCTCCCAAATGCTTAGGATAGTGCTTGGCACAGAGCAGTGAAAAGTAGCATGGCCTAGTGTACAAAACATGGGCCTGAGAATCAGAGGTCATGGGCTCTAATCCCCGATCCATAACTTGTCTGCTGAATGATCTTGGGCAAGTCACTTAACTTCTCTGTGCCTCAGGTACCATATCTGTAAAATGGGGATTAAATCTTACTCCATCCTATTTGGACTGTCACTTGCCTGTGGGGCAGAGAATGGTTCCAAAGCGATTATCTTATATCTCCCCTGGGAGCTTAATACAGTGGCACACTGTAAGTGCCTAACAAATTCCGCAGTTTTAAAGATCAGTAAAAACATTGTTTGACTGATATTTCCAATTTGTTTTTCATTTTGTGTTATGTAGATTTTCCTAGTATATTTGTTGTTGAAGGCAGAGGAGGTATGTTCTTGATTCAATTTTCCAGTACCTTTATTTAGTTGCCCATGAAACTAGATTGACATGATCCTGAGTGACTGAACTTCTTTCCCTAAATGCACAGTATACATAGATCTTAGAGAGACCTCATTTCCTGTGAAATTCATAAATTTCATTGCATATTTTTCCGATGTTTCAGAATATACACAATTCCTGTCAATCTTAAAAATCATTACCAGGAGGAAAATTCTCAAGCTAACATATATACTGTGTCTTGTTCCCATACCTCCCTCCCCTGATGTTAGCTTATATAATAATAACAATAATAATAATAATAATAATAATGGCATTTGCTAAGCACTTCCTATGTGAAAAGCACTGTTCTAAGCACTGGGGAGGATACAAGGTGATCAGGTTGTCCCACAGGGGGCTCACAGTATTAATCCCCATTTTACAGATGAGGTAACTGAGGCATAGAGAAGTTACGTGACTTGCCCAAAGTCACACAGTTGACAAGCAGCAGAGCTGGGATTTGAACCCACGACCTCCGACTCTTAAGCCTTGGCACTTTCCACTGAGCCCATGCTGTTTATATCCTTCCTTCTTCCTGGAACTCCCCTCTCTCTCATCTCCTCCAGAAAGTCTTCCCTGATTAATTTACCTCCCACACCACCGATGTTATGCCCACAACTGCTATCCCAGCCCTTTGTACCAACCTTGCATTTGTGTACTCTAAATCAATCAGTCAATCGCTTAATGATTTTTACTGAGCACTTACTGTATGCAGAGCATTGTCTGTATGCAGAACACTGTACTAAGCACTTGAGAGAGAGAAATACAACAGAGTTAGTAGACATGTTCTCTAAACCACATGGAGTAGTTGCATACACACCCAACTCTTAAGAACTCACATATAGAGTTCTTAAGAACTCTTAAGGAACTCACTTTCCTCTTTCCCCCTACCTGCATAGTATCTTAGTGTCTGATTCTTTCCCTGGATTATATGCTCTTTGAGGTCAGAGATGGTGTCTAGCAACTCTATTGTAAGCACTGATTACAATGCTCTCCTCACAATTGGTGTTCATTAAAACTGTTGATAGATTAAGTAAGGAACACAATCTCCTGTCCTCCTTTTGGGTTCCAGAGGTAAGAACACTCTTTCTGCTGTGAGGAAGTGATCAGATTTAAGGTCCGTGAGGCAGGGACCATGTCTACAAACCCGACTCTGTTGTTCTCTCCTAAGTGCTTAATACAGTTTTCTGAACACAGAAGGCACTGAATAAATACCACTGACACCCAGAATCCTTGCTTCCTAATCATTACTGGTACTGCTATAAATGGTTGTTTATCCTAAAAGAGTGAAGGTGTTTCCCAAAGTCTGTAACAAATGACCAGGAGGGGCTTTGAACTGGGAAAATTTAGAACCTAGAAATTTGCTCTTTCTTTACTGTTTTTTTTTTCTATGAAATTTGTTAAGTGCCTGCTATGTGACAGATACTGTACTAACTGCTGGGTTTGATAAAATCTAATCAAGTTGAGTGCAGTCCATTGTCTCATATGGTGCTCACAATCTTAGTCCCCATTTTTACAGGTAAGGTAACTGAGGAACAGAGAAATTGAGTGACTTGACCAGGGTCATACAGCCGATAATAGTGGAGTTGGGATTAGAAGCCAAATCCTTCTGACTCTCAGGGTTGTTCTGTATCCACTAGGCCATGCTACTTTGTTTAGATAGACAATAATTAATAATTATTATGGCATTTGTTAAGCTCTTACTATGTGCCAGGAACTGTTCTAAGCCCTGGGGTGGATAGAAGCAAATCAAGGTGGACACAGCCCCTGTCCTAACTTAGGCTCACATCATTATGAGGTGGTTGAGGTGAAGTCCTTGATTAAGAAACCTTGGTAGCTTCAGTCAATGCTGTGTGAGATTTCTCTGAGGGGTAATTTAGATTTCTTTGTTGATAATACGGAAATTCCTTTTTAGCAAAAATGACCCTATCCCTTGGGATTCTGGAGCTATTGTGAGGTCCTGCAGGTGATTATTCTCGGCCCCTGGGTGAATCTAAAGAGCAATTAAATAATGTTTTTCACTTCGGTGACAGAGGAATTGAGGGACATAATCCCCAAACACCACTAATTCCAATATAAACATGCCTCTGTTATCTAGTGCAGTGCTTTTGAGCCTTGGGTGATAACTCTTTTCATATCCAACATCATTCATTGAACTCTTGGAATTTTATCATGCAGTCGGCCTTCTCTTCCTCTACCTCCCTAGCAGAAGGTTAGATTGAGATTATGTAAATCCACAGAGGTCAGCTCTTCTTGAGTTTACGCTGTCAGGGTGCAGGAATGGGGATGAAAGCGTAGGCTCATTCTTAAGCCCAGGGTTGCTTTGGTTTGAAGAGGATAACTGTCCCTTTCCCTTCTTCATCTGGGAAAAACTCATTGACTTGTCCCTCCACCTCCTCAGTCAATCAATAATTGGCATTTATGTTGTGCTTACTGTGTGCAGGGCACTGAACTAAGCTCTTGGAACAGTGCAATACAATAGAGTTGGTCCCAGCCACGAAGCTAAAAGCAGCTTACAGTGTCTGTTTCTGTTGATGGTTAAGAAACGTAAGCTTTTTCCAGACACTTCCACAGGTATAGATGTTATCCCAAAAACCTTTTCTTCAAAAAAAGGGGAACTTATTTTGCAGAAGGTTACTGTTGATCTTATCTTCTAGATTCATTTAGAAATCAGTTAGGTGTTGTTTCCTCTGTGTGCGTTGGCTACAGGCTTCTCTGATTACATTAATTATTGTCAGGATTTTTAATTTCAATCAGAAAAGTCTATAGTTTAAGTGAAGAGATGCACTAAATTGTAAAGCAGAGCCCTTTTGAGATAATACTCTATTCTGCTACTGGATAGAGTAATTTGTATCATAGTAAATATTTTCCTACAAATATCATGGTCTTCCCATACTTACTTTCACTGAAATAGCTCATAAATTTGCCAAGATCAATTTTGAAGAAATTATTTTCTTTTTGTTTCAATTTTGGTAGTAATGGTGCATCAAGATTTTTCTTAATGAATTGATCATTGTAGCTATTTAGAAAATCGTCTGGGGAAAAATATTCAAAAATGTAGTTGTTGAAACGTGTAGACTGCAGCTTGTTTTTATAATTTAAGGAAGCAGTTCCTGAGTTTACTAACATGGGTCTTCTTCAGGGGAAGAATTTCAGGCTAATTTTCTCTTCCATTTTATTTCTAGACCTCACATCATTTTTAATATTTGAAAATAGTCTACCTTCATTAGCTACTAAACTTTTCAACCAAAGAAGAAAGCTTTCAAAGAAGTGGAATGTCTAGAAGACAAGGAAGAGGAGATTCTAAATTTTAAATGGAGGTTTATAATGAAGAAAAATGGGAGATGGAGAAAAAAATTGAAATAAGGCAATTTTGTGAATGTGACAAAGAAATTCCCCACTGAAGTTTATTTAAGAACATGGTGGAGGAGCTGCTACAGGTAATATGTGTAATGGGGAGAAATGAAATCGTAAGGATAAAGGAAATGAAGTCATGATAGAGAGGGTCAACAATAAGGATGAGTGAGCTCTCCAGGAAAGTAGAGGGTTGGAGTAGTGTGTACTGGTGCCTTGGAAGAAATGTTCTGTAACTGAATTAAGAATTGCTGTGAGAGGGAACCATTCAGTAAGTTCTGGCTTCAGTGGAAGATCTGAGGGCCTGAAGCCCAGACTAGTGACTTAGTGAGGACCTGTTACATGCAACACACTATGCCAAGCATTGAGGTGAGTATAATAGAATTAGTAGTCATGACCTCTGTCCAATAGGAACTTATAATGTAGAAGGGAAGATAGATGAGTAGGATGTAGAAAAAGTGGATAAGGATTAGTGCCTACCTAAAATTAGTGCTTACATAATTTTGTATGTAAGATACGTAACAAGTGTAATGGGTAATCGATTGCTCAAAGGTCTTCAGTAAGTGCTGGCTTCAATGGGAGATCTGAGGGCCTGAAGCACAGGCCAGGGACGTAGCAACTATCATCCTTAGGCAGTGGTGAAGATCAATCAATAAATTAAACTTATTGAGGATCTGTAATTGCAACACATTGTACCAAGCATTGAGGAGAGTACAATTCATTCAGTAGTATTTATTGAACACTTACTTTGTGCAGAGCACTGTACTAAGCTCTTGGAAGAGTACAATACAACAATAAACGGACACATCACCTGCCCACAATGAGCTTACAGTCTAGAGGATTAGTAGACATGAATTATTAGCATGACCCCTGTCCAATAGAAGCTTATAATGTAGGATGGAAGAGAGATAAAAAGGAAGTAGAACAAGGAGAGTGTATGAATTAGTGCTTAACTAATTTTGTACATAATATGAAAGAAGTGTTGTGGGTTGTTACAGAAGTATTTTACTGAAGCGGTAGTTGGGGCACTTTCAGACCGCGAGCCTTATGTGGGACAGGAATTAGGTCCACTCTGATTAGCTTGGGCTGGGTATGTAGGAAGTGCTTAGCACACATCATCATCATCATCATCATCATCATCATCATCATCATCATCACTATCTGGGTAGATAGCAAATAAGAGAAAGACCTTCTGGCTGAGACCTTATGGATAAGATGTGATTTTAGAAGGGCTCTTCAGATAGAAAGGGCTGCGATCTGGACAATCGAGAAGGGAGAGATTTCCAGGCAAAGGGATCTTTATCAGTTCTTCAAGTTCTTTGGTCTTTCCAACTTTTGGTTTTAATAGGAATGCTACTTCTCTGGACCTCTAAGCACTGCAATGCCAATGGTGTAGTTCATTTACTTCCCACATAACAGAGGGGCACGGAATGGCCAACAGAAATAACACACCTTTAAGTGAGTTCGTTCTGTCTGGATTAACGAGTGATTCCAGTTACAGATCCCCCTCTTCATGCTGTTCCTCCTCATCTATGTGGTCACTCTTCTGGGAAATCTGCTCATCATTTTAATCATTAGAGTCAGGCCACAACTTCACACTCCCATGTACATTTTCCTTACTCATTCATTCAATCGTATTTATTGAACACTTAGAGCACTGTACTAAGCGCTTGGGAAGTACAAGTCGGCAACATACAGAGATGGTCCTGACCCAACAACGGGCTCATAGTCTAGAAGGGGGAGACAGACAACAAAACAAAACATGTAGACAGGTGTCAAAATCATCAGAACAAATAGAATTATAGCTATATGCACCTCATTAACAAAATAAATAGAATAGTAAATATGTACAGGTAAAATAAATAGAGTAATAAATCTGTACAAATATATACAAGTGCTGTGGGGAGGGAAAGGAGGTAGGGCAATGGGGGGAAGGGGAGAAGGAGAGGAAAAAGGGGGCTCAGTCTTGGAAGGCCTCCTGGAGGAGGTGAGTTCTCCGTAAGCCTTTGAAGGGAGGAAGAGAGCTAGCCTGGCAGATGTGTGGAGGGAAGGCATTCCAGGCCAGGGGAAGGATGTGGGCCGGGGGTCGATGGCTGGGCAGGTGAGAACAAAGCACAGTAAGGAGGTTAGTGGCTGAGAAGACGAGTGTTCAGGCTTAGCTGTAGAAGGAGAGATAGAAGGTGAGGTAGGAGGGAGCGAGGTGATGGAGAGCCTTGAAGCCAAGAGTGAGGAGTCTTTGCTTGATTCGTAAGCAAGGATTCATTTATCCTTAGCCAACCGTCTTTCTCTGATTCATGTTATTCATCGTCTGTCACCCCTAAAATGCTGGCAAATTTCTTAGTGGACAAGAAAAACATTTCTAACCCAGGATGTGTGGCCCAGCTCTGAGCTGCGGCTACATTTGGGGTAGTAGAGTACTATCTTCCAGTAGTGATGGTATATGATCGATATGTAGCAATCTGTAAACCCCTCCTGTATATGGTTTGCATGCCTCAGAGGCTGTGTGCTTTACTAGTTACTGCTTCTTACCTGGACAGTTGCCTGAATACTGTGATCTGTGTAGCAAGTGTATTTAGTTTGTCCTTCTGTGTATCTCATGAAATTAATCACTTATATTGTGACGACCCTCCATTGTTGAAGCTGTTCTTTCAGACTCCAGGATTGCCCAAGTCCTTCCTGCTGCTTCCAGATATGTCAATATGCTGGTTACCGTTCTGACCACACTGATATCATATGTGTACATCCTGCTGGCTATTTTTAAAATACACTGCCCTGGGGGAAGGCAAAAAGCCTTTTTCACATGTGCTTCTCACCTAATGACAGTCACTTTATTTTATGGAACCACGATGTTTATTTATCTGCTGCCCAGTTCCAGCTTCTCAGTGGTTCAAAAAAAAATAGTGTCCATGTGATATATGATACTGATCCCCGTGCTGAACTCAGTGATCTCTATAGTCTGAGGAACAAAGAGGTGAAAGATGCACTGTGGAAGGTGATTGCTTTAAAAGAACGGTCTTTTTAAAGTCAAGAATTGCAAACTAGATGTGAATCAGTCACATTGGTCCATTCATAGCAATAAACATGATTTTTTGCATTTCGCATCCATCTTCAGCCCAGATGTCTAAAACCGGTTTTCTTCTGAATGTGAGAGTTGTATCCTGTGTTCAGAACTCATGCTGTGTCACGTGCTTTTCTCATTCTGCAGGTATGCTCACAGCCTGATTCTTCTGATATTCCATCAGGCTGTTATCATTCTTTAATTACCTAGTAACATTCAAGCCAAAGGGTGCAAAGAAAACTTGGACAATAGCAGAATTAAATGTTCATTATCATTTATTCCTATACCTCATTATGTATTCAGTTGTTTCATCTTGACATATTCATTCATCTAATGATCGTATCATTCTATTTTCTCCTGCTTTCATTGTTTGTGAACAATTTTTGTCTGTCTGTCTTACCTATAATAAAGGGAACTCCTTGATGGTAGTAATGGTTGCTTTCTTCTGCTGAACTCTCCCAAGCATTTAGTATAGTGTTAAGACTTGAATAAATTGTGGATAAATACCTTTGATGGAGTGATCAATTTGAATTTTATTCTATTAGATCGGTTTGGATATTGGGTACTGAAATCTTTTATCTAGCTCTGCATCTCAGTTTGCCTTCAGAGCATCTCTGGTGGAAGTTAGTGAATGTGTAATCTCATTTCCATTGTCATTCCTGTCCCCAGTGGAAATATCCAATAAACCAATTACTCCCAAGTCCTTGAGGTAATCTTAATTGCTTCTCTAAGCTTCTCCACGACCATTCAACCAATTGCTTTATTTAGTCGATTCCCCTGCCAGTTCCCAAATCCAAACCTTAGGTGTATCTGAACTAAACTACACTATATTTTTCTTGATAGCACCTCAGAACCTCTCTCACAATTATACCTGGAGAGTTTTCAGTACTCTACCAGTCTCAGCTATGGGAGGGACAGTCAAACAGAGTCATACCCATTCCATTCCTGGCTTGAGAAGTGGCTAGTGAGTGGAAGGCAATCTGCTAGAAGTCCAAACTCACCTGATTTGTGCTGGGCAACAGTGGCATGGAAGAGTGTTGAGGGCAGAGACTCTGGTTTACTGCCCAGAAGGCAATGATAAAATATTTATCATTTACCAAACATGCCCACATCTCCCCCATTCAAAAAAATCCCTCCCTTGACGCCACTGCCCCTTCTAGTTATTGTCTTGTCTCCCTCCTACCTTCCCTTTCCAAACTCCTCGAACGAGTCATATACACCCTCTACCTCGAATTCCTCAACTCCAACTCTGTCCTAGACCCCCTCCAATCTGGCTTCCATCCCCTACACTCCACCAAAACTGTGCCCTCAAAGTTCACCAATGACCTCCTTCTTGCCAGATCCAATGGCTCCTACTCTATCCTAATCCTCCCCTACTTCTCAGCTGCCTTCGACACTGTGGACCACCCCTTTCTCCTCAACACACTACCCAACCTTGACTTCACAAACTTCATCCTCTCCTGGTTCTATTCTTATCTCTCTGGCCGTTCATTCACAGTCTCCTTCGTGGACTCCTCCCCCTCCTATCACCTTACTGTAGGGGTTCTGCAAGGGTCAGTTCTTGGTCCCCTTCTGTTCTCCATCTACACTCACTCCCTTGGTGAACTCATTCGCTCCCACTGCTTCAACTATCATCTCTACACTGATGACACCCAAATCTACATCCACACTCCTGTTCTCTCTCCCTCTGTCCCGGCTTGTATTTCCTCCTGCCTTTAGGACATCTCAATCTGGATGTCTGCCTGCTATCTAAAACTCAACATGTCCAAGATGGAGTTCCTTATCTTCCCTCCCAAACCCTTTCCTCTCCCTGACTTTCCCTTTACTGTAGATGGCACTACCATCCTTCCCATCTCACAAACCCGCACCTTGGTGTCATTCTTGATTCCACTCTCTCATTCACCCAACACATCCAATCCATCACCAAAACCTGCCCGTCTCACCTCCACAACATCGCCAAGATCAGCCCTCTCCTCTCCATCCAAACTGCTGCTTTGCTCGTTTTCTCTCTCATCCTATCCTGACCCGATTACTGAATTAGCCTCCTTTCTGTTCTCCCATCTTCCTGTCTCTCCCCACTTCAGTGTATACTTCACTCTTCTGCCCTGATTATCTTTGTACAGAAATGCTCTGGGCATGTCACTCCCCTCCTCAAAAATGGTTGCCTATCAACCTTCAAATCAAGCAAAAACCCCTCACTCTTGGCTACAAAGCTCTCCATCACCTTGCGGCCTCCTACCTCACCTCCCTTCTCTTCTTCTACAGCCAAGCCTGAACACTCTGCTCCTCTGCCACTAAACTCCACACTGTGCCTCGTTCTCTTCTGTACTGCCATCGATCCCTGGCCCACATCCTACCTCTGGCCCATAATACCCTCCCTCCACACATCCCCCAATCTAGCTCTCTTCCTCCCTTCAAAGCCCTACTGAGAGCTCACTTCCTCCAGGATACCTTCCCAGAATGAGCCACCCTTTTTTCCTCTCCTCCTCCTTCTCCCCTCCCCATTGCCTCCCATCCCTCCCTCTGCCCTACCATCTTCCCCTCCCCACAGCATTTGTGTATATTTGTACATATTTTATTACTCTATTCATTTTATTAATGATGTGTATATAACTATAATTCTATTTATTCAGATGGTATTTACACCTGTCTAGTTGTTTTGTTTTGTTGTCTGTCTCCCCCTTCTAGACTGTGAGCCCGTAGTTGGGTAAGGACAATCTCTATATGTTGCCGATTTGTACTTCCCAATCAATCAATCAATCAATCAATTGTATTTATTGAGCACTTACTGTGTGCAGAGCACTGTACTAAGTGCTTGGGAAGTATAAGCTGGCAACATATAAAGACAGGCCCTACCCAACAGTGGGCTCACAGTCTAGAAGGGGGAGACAAAGAACAAAACCAAACATACTAACAAAATAAAATAAATAGAATAGATAGGTACAAGTAAAATAAATAAATAAATAAATACAGTAATAAATATATACAAACATATATGCATATATACAGCTTCTGTGGGGAAGGGAAGGAGGTAAGATGGGGGGATGGAGAGGGGGACGAAGGGGAGAGGAAGGAAGGGGCTCAGTCTGGGAAGGCCTCCTGGAGGAGATGAGCTTTCAGTAGGGCCTTGAAAGGAGGAAGAGAGCTAGCTTGGCAGATAGGCCAAGGGAGGGCATTCCAGGCCCGGGGAAGACGTGAGCCGGGGGTCGATGGCGGGACAGGCGAGAACGAGGCATGGTGAGGAGATTAGCGGTAGAGGAGCAGAGGGTGTGGGGTAGGCTGTAGAAGGAGAGAAGGGAGGTGAGGTAGGAGGGGGAGAGGTGATGGAGAGCCTTGAAGCCGAGGGTGAGGAGTTTCTGCCTGATGCACAGATTGATTGGTAGCCACTGGAGATTTTTGAGGAGGGGAGTAACATGCCCAGAGCGTTTCTGGACAAAGATAATCCGGGCAGCAGCATGAAGTATGGATTGAGGTGGAGAGAGACACGAGGATGGGAGATCAGAGAGAAGGCTGGTGCAGTAGTCCAGACGGGATAGGATGAGAGCTTGAACGAGGAGGGTATCGGTTGGGATGGAGAGGAAAGGGCGGATCTTGGCAATGTTGCAGAGCTGAGACCGGCAGGTTTTGGTGACAGCTTGGATGTGAGGGGTGAATGAGAGAGCGGAGTCGAGGATGACACCAAGTTTGCGGGCTTGAGAGACGGGAAGGATGGTAGTGCCGTCAACAGAGATGGAAAAGTCAGGGAGAGGGAAAGGTTTGGAAGGGAAGACAAGGAGTTCAGTCTTCGACATGTTGAGTTTTAGGTGGCGGGCAGACATCCAGATGGAGATGTCCTGAAGGCAGGAGGAGATGCGAGCCTGGAGAAAGGGGGAGAGAGCAGGGGCAGAGCTTTAGATCTGGGTGTCATCAGCGTAGAGATGATAGTTGAAGCCGTGGGAGCGAATGAGGTCACCAAGGGAGTGTGTGTAGATCGAGAACAGAAGGGGACCAAGCACTGAACCTTGGGGAACCCCCACAGTAAGAGGATGGGAGGGGGAGGAGGAGCCTGCAAAAGAGACTGAGAATGAGCGACCGGAGAGATAAGAGGAGAACCAGGAGAGGACGGAGTCTGTGAAGCCAAGGTCGGATAGCGTGTTGAGGAGAACGGGGTGGTCCACAGTGTCGAAGGCAGCTGAGAGGTCCAGGAGGATTAGGACAGAGTACGAGCCGTTGGATTTGGCAAGCAGGAGGTCATTGGTGACCTTTGAGAGGGCAGTTTCCGTGGAATGTAGGGGAGAAAAGCCAGACTGGAGGGGGTCGAGGAGAGAGTTGTTGTTGAGGAATTCTAGGCAGCGAGTGTAGACAACTCGTTCAAGGAGTTTGGAAAGGAGTGATAGGAGGGATATGGGGCGATAACTAGAAGGTGAGGTGGGGTCAAGAGAGGTTTTTTTTAGGATGGGCGAGACATGGGCATGTTTGAAGGCAGAGGGGAAGGAACCAGTGGAGAGTGAGCGGTTGAAGATCTTCATCTAATCACAGTGTGAAGCTCAAGGGGTGGAGCATTTTTTCCTACTTTGTAAAGACACAATTTGTTCCTTTAAATTCCACACCCACACATTTTAAAATAATAATAATGAGATAGTGAAGATAGAACTGATTATTTTAAGAACTGAAATTTACAGATGTGCTTCTCTGTCAGAAATGTTTCTCTATCCATTTCCCCCTCAAGCTACCCCCACGAACAGTGTCACTCCTATGAACAGTGTAACATTTAGCATTACATTTCTTGACTGTATTAATACAAACCTGATAATACTTATCAAAATTTCCTATGGACTCCTCATACGTTTTCACAATAACAACCTTTCTGCAATGGCCTGAAGATGGAGAATCACTTCAGCCTAATGGCAATAGCATGGGCCCGAGGTCAGAGGACCCGGGCTCTAATCCCATCTTCCCCACTTACCTGCTGCTGTGAACTTGGGCAAGTCACTTAACTTCTTTTTGCCTCAGTTCCCTCATCTGCAAAGTGGGGATTCAGTACCTGTTCTCCCTTCTACTTAGAGTGTGGAACCTGATTATCTTATATCTAGTCAGCGCTTGGCACATAGTATTGAAACTGTGAGCCCTACATGGCACAGGGACTGTGTCCAACTCAATTTGTTTGTATCCACCGCAGTATTCGGTACATTGCCTGACACCCAGTAAGTCCTTAACAAGTACCATCATCATTATTATTAATCAGTTAACAAATACCACAATTATTATTAAGAAGGCCCTCATGAAGAAAAAAATTAGGGAGGAGCAGTAGAGATGACAGGAGAGGCTGAGAATGACAGATTTGGGGGGGGCTTTTGTCTAAATGATATACATTTAAAGCAAATAGTTAACATCTTCAAAATGTGAAATTAAAATAAAAAGATCATTCGTAACTGATAATCATATTAATGAGAAACCTGATCTTATTGGTCTTTGAGGGAGATTAGTTAGGAAAGCAGAGAGGCAAAGAGATTGAGGCAGTAAATGCTGGCAATCTTGATGATCGCTCAGTAAATGCTAATGTCACATCAGAGTGTCATGGCATGCAGTTGAAAGTCACTAATTTAGAGGCAAAGAACATTTATAAAAGAATTAGAAATTCATTTTTGTCTGTTTCAGACCACTCTGGTTGTGATGGAATCTTAATATATGTCTAGCGCTTAGTATAGTGCTCTACATACAGTGAACACTCAATAGATATGATTGAATGAACGAATGGAGTCTACCGTAGAGAACAGTGGATGAGCCACAATCTTTGGACTTCAGGACTAGGAACCTGTGCAGAGGAGTTGATGCTAGCGCTAGTAGCTTGCCAAGGACCAGTGACACTCTTCCACGTTCCCTCTGGAGCATAGATGCAATAAGTAAATATGCAGGCACAGTTGCAGCTGACCATCCAACTCTCCTGGACTGGGATCCCTCCCATTATCACTAGACTCACCCCTTGAAGCAAGCTTTAGTCCATCCAGGTAGCCAACCAGAGTCATGGGACATTGTGTCCCCCCGCGCCCCCCCACCCCCGCTCACCACAAAAGCGACCTTCTTTGGGGAGCCTTCACTCCCTCCTTCCCCGTGTTCATTCATTCATTCATAAACTCGTATCTATTGAGGGCTTACTGTGTGCAGAGCATTGTACTAAGCGCTTGGGAAGTACAAGTTGGCAACATATAGAAATGGTCCCTACCCAACAGCAGGCTCACAGTCTAGAATGGGGAGACAGACAGCAAAACAAAATATTTTAACGAAATAAAATAAAGAGAATAGTAAATATGTACAAGTAAAATAAATTGAGTAATAAATCTATACAAACGTATATACAGGTGCTGTAGGGAGGGGATGGGAACGGGGAGAAGAAAAAGGGGGCTTAGTCTGGGAAGGCCTCCTGGAGGACGTGAGCTCTCAGTAGGGCTTTGAAGGGAGGAAGAGAGCTAGCTTGGCGGATATGCGGAGGGAGGGCATTCCAGGCCAGGGGGAGGACGTGGGCCGGGGGTCGACTTTGGGACAGGCGAGAACGAAGTACAGTGAGGGGGATAGCGACAGAGGACCGGAGGGTGCGGGCTGCGCTGTAGAAGGAGAGAAGGGAGGTGAGGAAGGAGGGGGCGAGGTGATGGAGAGCCTTGAAGTCAAGAGTGAGGAATTTTTGCTTGATGCATAGGTTGAATGGGAGCCACTGGAGATTTTTGAGGCGGGGCCTTGCTGCTACCGGAAGGATCCTCTCCTCAGAGCGCGCCACCGTAGACGCCCGGGACTCCGGTCCCGAGAGGTCCGCCCGCCCGCCCGCCCGCTATCACACCGAGTGGCCCCCGCTGCTCCTGGTAGGATCCTCTCCTTAAAGCGCCCCCATAGACGCCCGGGACTCCGTTCCTGAGAGGCCCGCCCGCCATCACACCGCGCGGCCTTGCTGTTCCTGGAAGGATCCTCTCCTCAGAGCGCGCCGCCATAGACGATCGGGATTCCGTTCCTGAGAGGCCCGCCCGCCCGTCCGCCATCACACCGCGTGTTCCCCGGTGCTCCAGGAATGATCCTCTCCTCAGAGCGCCCCCATAGACGCTCGGGACTCCGTTCCCTAGAGGCCCGCCCGCCATCACACCGCGTGGCACCCGCTGCTCCCGGAAGGCCCCTCTCATCTGAGCGCCGCCATAGACGCCCCCTGCTTCCACCTCCACGCACTTAAGCGACCTTCCTTATAGTGCCCCCCGACCCCCTTCCCGGTCCTGTCCTGACTGAATCCCCCACCCCCCACCCCGGGAAAAATGCCCTTGTTATCACCAAGTTTCATTAACGACAACCTCATTCGCACCTACTCAGCCTTCCTGTTCCGCCATCGACCCCCTGCCCACGTCCTCCCCCGGGCCTGGAATGCCCTCCTTCTGCCCATCCGCCAAGCTAGCTCTCTTCCTCCCTTCAAGGCCCTACTGAGAACTCATCTCCTCCAGGAGGCCTTCCCAGACTGAGTCACTTCCTTCCTCACCCCCTCGTCCCCCTCTCCACCCCCCGCATCTTGCTTCCTTCTTGTCCCCGCAGCACCTGTATATATGGTATATATGTTTGTACATATTTATTACTCTATTTATTTATTTTACTTGTACCTATCTATTCTATTTATTTTATTTTGTTAGTATGTTTGGTTTTGTTCTCTGTCTCCCCCCTTCTAGACTGTGAACCCACTGTTGGGTAGGGACTGTCTCTATATGTTGCCAGCTTGTACTTCCCAAGCGCTTAGTACAGTGCTCTGCACACAGTAAACGCTCAATAAATACGATTGATTGATTGATTGAGTAACATGCCCAGAGCGTTTCTGCACAAAGACGATCCGGGCAGCAGCGTGAAGTATAGATTGAAGTGCGGAGAGACAGGAGGATAGGAGATCAAAGAGGAGGCCGATGCAGTAATCCAGTCGGGATAGGATGAGAGATTGAACCAGCAGAGTAGCGGTTTGGATGGAGAGGAAAGGGCGGATCTTGGCGATGTTGTGGACGTGAGACTGGCAGGTTTTGGTGAGAGATTGGTTGTGAGGGGTGAACGACAGAGCAGAGTCGAGGTTGACACCAATGTTGCAGGCCTGTTAGACGGGAAGGATGTTAGTGCTGTCAACAGTGATGGGAAAGTCAGGGAGAGGGCAGGGTTTGGTAGGGAAGATAAGGAGTTCAGCCTTGGACATATTGAGTTTTACATGGCGGGTAGACATCCAGATGGAAATGTCTTGAAAGCAGGAGGAGACACGAGCCTGAAGGGAGGGAGAAAGAGCAGGGGCAGAGATGTAGATTTGGGTGTCATCAGCATAGAGATGAAAGTTGAAGCGGTGGGAACGAATGAGTTCACCAAGGGAGTGAGTGTAGATAAAGAACAGAAGGGGACCAAGAACTGACCCTTGAGGAACCCCTACAGTATGGGGGGAGGAGGAGGAGCCCACAAAATAGACTGAGAATGAATGGCCGGAGAGATAAGAGGAGAACCAGGAGAGGACAGAGTCTGTGAAGCCAACGTTGGATAGCCTGTTGAGGAGAAGGGGGTTGTCCACAGTGTCGAAGGCAGCTAAGAGGTCGAGGAGGATTAGAATAAATTAGGAGCCATTGGATTTGGCAAGCAGGAGGTCGTTGGTGATCTTTGAGAAGGCAGGTTCCATGGAATATAGGAGACGGAAAGCAAGATTGGAGGGGGTCGAGGAGAGAGTTGGTGTTGAGGAATTCGTAGCAGCGCATGTAGATGACTCGTTCAAGGAGTTTGGAAAGGAATGGTAGAAGGAAGATGGGGCGATAACTAGAAGGAGAGGTGGGGTCGAGAGGGTTTTTTTAGGATGGGGAAGACGTGGGCATGTTTGAATGCAGAGGGGAAGGAACAAGTGGAGAGTGAGAGGTTGAAGATGGAAGTTAAGGAGGGGAGGAGGGACGGAGCGAGAGATTTCATAAGAGAAAACCGGATGTGACTGACTCCCTCCCCGCCCCTTGGGGTATAACAGTCCTTGTTCTCACTGTGTTACTTTCAGCAACTACCTGCATTCGCATCTACTCAGCCCACCCAAGTTATTTGGTTGTTTCCTCCTCTCCCCAGGTGTTTCCTCTCCCATGTCCCCCATAACAGTTTCACCCTTCTCCAGAACTGCCATCTGCAGGACTCCCTCCTCCACCACCTCAGGGACAATTCAGCCAAGAGTCCCTGGACTCTCCTTGCCATTAACCACTTTGATTTGATTGATCCATGGACAATTCAGCCTTCTACTCTGGGCATCACCGGCTTATTTTATTGCTGCTACTGCATGTTAATTTTTAACTGCTCTCTGTGCTGTCATTTACCTTGCTGACCTCACCATGATCTTTCAATTTCCCTGCTCCCATCTGCCCTTCCCAGTCCTCACCTTCCCCTTCCCCTCTTCCACCCAGCTCTTTCACTGTCTTTGGCCCCCCAACCTTTCCTCCCCGCCCCCTCCGTAGAATCCCTCTGTACCAGTGCCAACCCTCATCCACCTCCCCTTGTGCATTTCCCCACCAGTCCCTTCCCTTCCAACTCCTTCCCTCCCGTCCTCCTCGCTCCTGTCCCATGCCAGTTCTCCTGTCTCATTGTCACCACTCATCCCCTTCTCCCTGCCCATGCCCCCGCCAACTTATTCCCATTCAAACCCTCCCCACCCCCCGCACCCTCCTCGCTCCCTCCCCTCCCTCCACATCTACTGCCAAGTGTAGTTTATGGAACCCCCGTTCCATTATGGAAAGCTCCCCTTCATCCTTGACCTGTTCCTTTCCCGTTCTCTCCTCCTCCTCCTCCCCATCACTGAGACCTGGCTCAACCAGGATGACAGGGTCTCTTCTGCCGCTCTCTCCAGCGGAGGCCTCTTCTTTTCCCACTCCCCCAGACTCACCGGGAAAGAAGAAGGTCTCGTCTTACTTATCCCACCTAAATGTCATTTACACACTATCCCACCTCCCCATTCCCTTTCCTTCCCCTCCTTTGAAGCCCATATTATTTCCCTCTCCCACCTGCTCCAGATTCTTGTAGCCATCTTCTACAGTCCCCCTGGTCCCACCTCCAATTTCTTTAACCATTTTGACTCCTTTCTCACCTTCCTTCTCTCCTTTTCCATGCCCACTCTGATGTTCAGAGACTTCGTCATCCACACAGATGTCCCCGGTGACTCATCTGCCGCCCGCCTTCTATCTCTCCTTGATTCTGCCAACCTCCTGCTCCACCCCACCTCACCCACTCAGCAGCTTGGTGTCCCAAGGTGACCCTGGGGTACCGACCATCTCAAGGTCAAATGCTATCCCGTGACCACCTGAGTCAGCAGGCAGAACTCGGAAGAGAGGGTGGGATACCGCCCCCACAACCAAAACCGCTAGATTGACAGCCCAAGCCGGGAATACAGAAGGTGTCCCTTGCCCCCATGCCAATCAAATTGGGTATGGAGGAGAGGGGAGAGCAGAGATTTGTTAAATTTAGTCCGGATGTTGGAATGGCCTATAAGCATAGATGATAAATACCTGTCGCTTCTGACCTTCTTGGAGCAGAACACCTAGACACGCACCAGCAGTAGGAGCATCCGCAGCAGCAGCCCACGTGTATTTCTCTTCCCAGAAGGCCAGATACCCGCTCTGCAACAAGAACCAACACATTGAACGAGGGACCGCGGGATGGGTGAATGTCTCACTGAACGTTCGTGAATGGGACACAGCTGCCCCGCTGCGGATGGGGAACATAAATGGATTTCTCCCGAGTAGGGAGAGCACATGGTGAGAGCTAGCCACCCACTACGTGCGCGGGTAATGTAATGGATTCCTCCCGAGTGGGAAAGTAAGTGGATTCTTCCCGAGCGTGAAGTGCACATGGGTGAGAGCTAGCCGTCTCACCCATGCACGAGTACCAGATGATTGTGTTTCTCCCGTTAGGGAAGCTCTAGTATTGTTAACTGATTACATTCCTTCCGAAAGGGAACAATTAAATAACTGAATTCGCCTCGCGGAATAAATTTTATATGAAACAGGCTTTCCGTCCCCGGCTTCTCTCTCTCTCTCTCTCTC
>NW_024045037.1:32694-32911 GCF_015852505.1 Tachyglossus aculeatus
AAAGATTGTATTCATTGCTCTTAGCATCTGAAAATCAGTCATTAGTGTTTTTGCAGGGAGGAAGGAAGTAAAGTTGTGTGTTCATATTTTCTTTGTTGGTTTTGACTAGTCACAAACAGCCAAGTTTTCTATCATTTCAACTATGGTTGAAATGATAAATTCAGGAGTAAATTCATTGTACTCCTGAAATAATATTAAAGCCCAATAAAGGGAGAAA
>NW_024045038.1:0-31888 GCF_015852505.1 Tachyglossus aculeatus
AAGCGTACAATGCAATAATAAACAGACACATTCCCTGCCTCCGACAAGCTTACAGTATAGAGTCAGGAGATAGACATTAATATAAATGAACAAATTATAGATACATACACTTAGCGCTATGGGGTCTGGGATGGGGAAGGAACAAAGTAAGCAAGTCCAGAGTGACGGGGAAGGAAATGTGAGTAGAGGAAAGGGGGAGTATGGTCAGGGAGATGTGCCCCCAATAAAGCTTGGAAGGTGGGGAGAGTAATTGTGGCATTTGAAGAGGAGGGGCGTTCCAGGCCAGAGGCAGGATATGGTTGAGAGGTCAGCGGCGAGATAGACGAGATGGAGGCACAATGAGAAGGTTCGCATTAGAGGGAGCAAAGTGTTGTGGGCTAGGTTATAGTAGGAAAATAGCGAGGTGGCGTGGAGAAGAAAGGTAATTGCACGCTTCAAAGCCAATGGTGAGGAGTATTTGTTTGATGTGAGCCCATTGGTTGGGGTAGGGGACCGTCTCTATATGTTGCTGACTTGTACTTCCAAGCGTTAGTACAGTGTTCTGCACCCAGTAAGCGCCAATAAATACGATTGAATGAATGAGTGAATGTGGAGTTGTCTGGACAATCACTGAAGGTTTTGAAGAATGGGGAAACATATCCTGAAAGTGTTTGTAGAAAAATGATCCAGGCAGCACAGGGAAGTATGGACTGGAATGGGGAGAGTCGGGGGCTGGGGAGGTCAGCCAAGGAGGCTGGTAAAAGTAATCCAGGTAGAATTGGATGAGTGATTGTATTATAACGTGGTAGCAGTTTGGATAAAGAGGAAAGGGGCGGATTCTTGAAGATGTTGTGGAAGGTGGGACTGACACCACCTTTAGTGATGGATAGACTATGTGGGTTGAATGAGAAAGAAGAAGTCAAGGATAACACCAAGGTTATGGGGCTTGTGGAGATAGGAAGGATGGTGCTGCGGTCTACGATGATGGGAAAGTCAGGGGAAGAACAGGGTTTGGGTGGAAAGATAAGAAGTTCTAGTTTTGGACATGTTAAGCTGAAGTGACAGGAGGGGCATGCAAGAAGTAAATGTCTTGAAAGCAGAAGAGAAATGCGAGGATGGCAGAGAGGGAGAAATATCAGGGCTGGAGATGTACATTTGGGAATTGTCATGAGCCCGCCTCTGGGGAATTCACCTTCCCCTACTCTCAGGCCACTCAGGACAAGTGCTAAGTGAAAAGTGACAGAATTCCTCTCCTGGTTCTCCTCCTATCTCTCTGGCCACTGATTCACAGTCTCTTTCATGGGCTAATTCTCTGCTTCCCCATTTTTCTATTTGTGGGTGTCCCTCAGGGTTCAGTTCTGGGTCCCTCTTCTTTTTCTCCATCTACACCCACTCCCCATGGAGAACTCATTCACTCTCATGGCTTCAACTAACAGACAAATCCCCAATCTACATCTCCAGCCCTGATCTCTCTTCCTCTCTGCTGTCTCACATTTCCTTCTTGCCTTCAGGGAGGACATCTCTACTTGATTGTCCTGCTGTCACCTCAAACATAACATGCTGAAAACAGAACTCCTTATATCTTTTTACCCAAACCCTGCCATCCCCATGACTCTCACAATCACTATAGACAGCACCACCACCTTCCTATCTCATAAGCCCCTATCCCTGGGCTTTTTCCTTGACTCCTCTCTCTCATTCCTATCCCCAAATTAATCAGTCACTGATGCTGATGGTTCAAACCTTCACTACTATCTCTAAAATCTGCTCTTTCCTCTCCAGACCGAACTGCTACCACAGTAATCCTATTCTGCCTTCATTACTATATCAGCACTCCTTGCTGACCTCTCTGCCTCCTGTCTCTCTCCACTCCAATCTGTACTTCATACTTCTGCTAGGGTCTTTTTTCTGAAAAAATGTTCATGACCCATGGCTTCCCCCATTCCTCAAGAACCTCCAGTGGTTGTCCTTTCACACCCGCAGTCAAACAGAAATCCTTGCCATCGGCTTTAAAGCACTCAATCAACCTGCCCCCTCCTCCTTCATCTCCTCACCTGCTACTCCATCGTGCTGCTATCCTTCTACAACTCAGCCTCGACACTTAACCTCTTTAATGCCCACATACTGACTACACTGCCAACCTAATCAGTGTACCTCAATTCTGTCTATCTTGCCACCAACACACTCACTCACGTCATGCTTCTGGCCTGGAACTCCTACCCTCTTCATATCCGATGGAAAGTTACTCTCCCCCACCTTCAAAAAGCCTTACTGAAAGGACATCTCCTCCAAGAGGCCTTCCCTGGACTAAGCTCTCATTTTCCCCTCCTCTCCCCACTTTTTACATTGCCCTTGCACTTGGATTTACTCCCTTTATTCGCCCTTCCTAAATTCCACCACATTTATGTACATAAGCAGTAATTTATGTATTTATATTAATGCCTGTCCGTCACTCACTTAAAATGTTAAGTTGCTGGGTGGGACAGAAACATGTTATACGTACTTCTGTTATGTTGTTTCATTATTATCTCCTAAACTCTTAATACAGTGCTGCTGCATAACAGTAAGAGCTCAATAAATACTATTAATTGATTATTCCAAAAAAAAGTGTTAAGGAAATTAATGATCTGTTGACAGAAAACTCGCAATTCCCATTCCCAACTGCCTGCTTCTCCTCATGACCAACCCACAACTGCCTGAACTACTTGGCATTTCTCCATCCTGAAATTGTAGATAATTGTTAACATTTCCCCCTGCATTGAGAAGGAAGGTTCTGGGGTTTTGAAGCCTACTAGAACCTTGAGTTACTACCTAGATGTACCGCATGATTGCAACACATCTTCTGGATCCAAATTCCTGGCCTCCAGGGCCAAATGTATTTCAGACCCTCTCAGCTCTGATCAATCAATCAATCAATCAATTGTATTTATTGAGTGCTTACTGTGTTGCAGAGCACTGTACTAAGCACTTTGGAAGTACAAGTTGGCAACATATAGAGATGGTCCCTACCCAACAGTGGGCTCACAGTCTAGAAGGGGGGGGGGAGACAGAGAACAAAACAAAACATATCACAAAATAAAATAAATAGCATAGATATGTACAAGTAGAATAAATAAAGAAATATATAAGATAAATATGAACAAACATATATACAAATATACAGGTGCTGTGGGGGAAGGGAAGGAGGTATGCGCGGGGGGGTAGGAGGGGGAGAGGCTCAGTCTGGGAAGGCTTCCTGAAGGAGGTGAGCTCTCAGTAGGGGCCTTGAAGGGGGGAAGAGAGCTAGCTTGGCGGATGTTGCGGAGAGAGGGCATTCCAGGCCATGGGGGATGACGTGTGGCCGGGGGTCGACGGCGGGACAGGCGAGAACGAGGCACGGTGAGGAGGATTAGCGGCAGAGGAGCAGAGGGTGGCGGGCTGGGCTGTAGAAGGAGAGAAGGGAGGTTGAAGGGTAGGAGGGGGACGAGGTGATGGAGTGAGCCTTGAAGTCGAGGGTGAGGAGTTTTCTGCCTGATGGTCTTATGCGTTCAGGGCCTTTCTGCTCTCAAGAGGGGGGCCGAGTCCATGAGGTTCCCAGCCAATTCCAGGAATCGTCCTGTGATGCTGAGCCTGGAGATTGGGGTGGGGCGGTGGGGAGGGGTGGGACAGTGGGAAGGTTTCTTAGAGCTGCAGGAGCGACTTCATTTATGAACCCTCTGTGATCAGGACAATGGGACAGAGTACCACAGGCACAACACTCACATGCAAGACTTAGGCAGAGCCCTTTCAGGAGGGGGAGAGTAAGAGAGCCCGGGATTATCCTTGCCAACTTTGAAAAGATTGTGGGGGACTTTTTTGATGGTATTTGTTAAGCCCTTTCTATGCCCCCTGGCATTGTACTAAATGCTAGCATAGAAACAAGATACTCAGATTGCACACACACCCTACCCCTATGAAGGCTCAACCTTCTAAGAAGGGGGGAGTAGGATTTGATCTCTATTTTATCAATAAGGAAACTGAGGGCATAGTGAATTGAATAAAGTGAATTGTCCAAGGCCATATAGCAGATAAATGGTAGAGCTAGGATTAAAGCCAGTCTTAGGACTCCCATGGTCAGATTATTCCTCTAGGTCATGATGCTTCTCTAAATTGCCGAAGTGTGTAATGGATGAGTAAGTAGAAATTGATCACTATTAGTTACCCAGCCCACGACATTGGGAGAGTTTCTCTCCCTCTCCCTCCCTTCCTCCCCTCCCTCCCTCCCTCTCTCTCTCTCTCTCTCGCTCTCTCTCTCTCTCTCTCTTCTCTCTCTCTTTCTCCCCTCTCTCTTTGTCTCTCGCTCTTTCCGTCCCTTTGTGTTTCCAGTCTCGCAAAGCTGGAGCATTGAAAGGGATCCCTCAGAGTGGTGGAAAACGGCAGTTTAAAATGGGGAGGGGAGAGAGGGAGCTCAAGAAACAGGAGTGTCCCCAAGCCCCTCAGATATGCTCAGCCAGTTTTCCAGCCAGTCAGGCATACTTTGGACCACAACGTGGGGAAGTCAGGTGACTTTTTCCTGCCCCCCTATTTGGTGGTGTCTGTGGGAGCCTTGGAGGGGGTGCTGTCTGATGTGACCAAAAACTGAACTCCTTATCTTCCCACCCAAACCCTGTCTTCCCTGTTATTTTCCCATCGCTGTAGACAGCAACAACAACATCCTTCCTGTTTCACCAGTCCCGTAATCCTGGTGTTATCCTTGATTTCTCTCTCTCTTTCGACCTACATATTCAATCCATTACTAAATCCTGTCGGTCCCACCTTCACAACATTGTTAAGGACCCACCCTTTCTTCTCCATCCAAACTTTGGCCACGTTAATGCAATCACCCATCTTATCCCTCCTGGACTGCTGCATCAAGCCGTCCTTAGTTGAGCTCCCAGCCTCCTGTCTCTCCTCACCCCAGCCTTCACTCTGCTGCCTGGATCATTTTCTACAAAACCATTTAGGGCATATCACCCTGCTCCTCAAAGAACTCCCGTGGCTGCCCATCCACCACCACATCAAACAAAAGCACCTCGCCATTGGCTTTAAAGGATTCCACCACCTTGCTCCCTCCTACCACATCTTGCTTCTCTCCCTCTACACTTCCCTCGTCTAGTACCATCCTCTCTCACTTCCCCTTATTTTCACCTGTTTCACTTCTGTCCTCACCTGTCTGACCCTTGGCCCACATCCTACCTCTGGTCTGGACACCCACTATGCTCAAATCCAACAGACAATTACTCTCCCCACTTTCAAAGCCTGTTTGAATGTGCATCTCCTCCAAGAGGTCTTCCCAAACTAGGCTTCCCTTTTCCTCTTCTCCCACCCCCTTCTGCATTGCCCTGACTTTCTCTTTGATCTTTCCCTCTCCCGTACCACACCACTTATGTACATATCTGTACTTTATTGATTTGTATTGATATCTGCCTTCTCCTTCTAGATTGTAAGCTCGCTGTTCCCAGGGAATGTACCTGTTTATTTTTGCATTGGACTTTTCCAAGTACAACTCTATACTACACTATGCAACACTATATTAAAGTGTTCTGCACACAGTAAATGCTCAATAAATACCACTGAATGAATGAAGGGAGGAAGAAGGAAAACTCATGGAGGGGCTAAAGATCACTGTCCTCTACGAAGGCAGATGCTGTCTTGGAGAGAAGTAGTTTTTAATGGTGTTTGTTAAGTGCTTACTATATGCCAGGCACTCTACTAAGTGCTAGGGTAGATACAAGATAATCAAGTTGGGCTCAGTCCGTGGGTCCCATATAGGGCTCACAGTCTAATCCCCATTTTACAGATGAGGTAACTGAGGGGACAGAGAAGTAAAGTGACTTGTCCCAAGTTCACACAGAAGACATGTGGCAGAGCTGGGAAAAGAACCCAGATCCTTCTGACGCCCAGCCCATGTTCTATTCACTAGATCATGCTGCTTCTCAAAAACCTTGACACAGTATCCCTGTGGTCTGACCAGGTAATGGCCTTTACATTCTCTCCTTATCAGCTGGGGCTGGCAAAGATCCCACAGTATCTTGCCTCCCCTCTTCTAAGCCACGGGCAAGCGTGGGCATTGTTATCCATAGTAGTGAATCTCCCCAAACCATGAGCAACTGTGGTTTGGATCATGTTCCCCCAAAATTACATTATACTGTCCTCGCTGACACTGATGCTCACCTGTCATGTTTCTGGTCATCCACTCAGTTGAACAAGATTGCCCTGCAGGTTTTCCTGTAGGCCTGGCAGGACAAACCCCAGAAGTGTTTACTGCCAACACCAGACAGGCCTCTCCCAGGCCACAACCAATAGGAACTGAGAATGAACAGTCAGTGTTGCCTTTGCAGACATGCACTATGGGGAAATGTGGGTTTCTGCCTTTTGGAGGACTTCTTAACAGCCCATGGCCATTCTTGTTAAAGACCTGCTGCGTCCACCCACTTCTGACCTTGAGCTGCTGCCTCAAATACTATCAGGTGAGATTTACCGCTGCTCCCCACGATGTGAGCCCCCCAGCCCCCCTCAAAATGTGAGCTCGTTGTGGGCAGATAATGCATCTACGAACTCTGTTGTATTGACCCTCTACGAGTGCCTAATGCAGTAACCAGCACACAGTAAGCTCTCAAAAAATACGGATTGATTGATTGATTGATAGATTGAGTGGCCATCCACAGAGACCTGACCTTCTGTTGGACTAATGACCCTTCCAAAAGGGGGAGCCTGCCTCCGGAGACCACGACTGCTCCCCAAGAACTGCTTCTGTCGAAAGAGGCCCTGATAGGCTGTGATTTCCCTGGAGTTTCAAGGAAAGGCAAATCTCCAGCAGAAACTGCTATCTTCCTCCCACACCCTGAGTCCTAGGCGTATTTGTGTGGAATTCAGGGCAGGAATAAGTGGGGTGGAAATAGATCTGTCCTTGGGACCTCAGAGCAATCAATCAATCAATCAATCAATCATACTTATTGAGCGCTTACTGTGTGCAGAGCACTGTACTAGAGCGCTTGGGGAAGTACACATTACCAACATATAGAGACAGTCCCTACCCAACAGTGGGCTCACAGTCTAAAGGGGGGAGACAGAGAACAAAACCAAACATTTCTAAAAAAATAAAATAAATAGAATAGATATGTACAAGTAAAATAAATAGAGTAATAAAAATGTACAAACATATATACATTTATACAGGTGCTGTGGGAAGGGAAGGAGGTACGATGGGGGATGTAGGGGGGACGATGGGGGAGAGGAAGGAAGGGGCTCAGTCTGGAAGGCCTCCTGGAGGAGGTGAGCTCTCAGTAGGGCCTTGAAGGGAGGAAGAGAGCTAGCTTGGCGGATGGGCAGAGGGAGGGCATTCCAGGCCCGGGAGATGAATGTGGGCCGGGGGTCGATGGCGGGACAGGCGGGAACGAGGCATGGTGAGGAGATTAGCGGCAGAGGAGCGGAGGGTGCCACCCTGGGCTGTAGAAGGAGAGAAGGGAGGTGAGGTAGGAGGGGGCGAGGTGATGGAGAGCCTTGAAGCCCAGGGTGAGGAGTTTCTGCCTGATGCGCAGATTGATTGGTAGCCACTGGAGATTTTTGAGGAGGGGAGTAACATGCCCAGAGCGTTTCTGGACAAAGACAATCCGGGCAGCAGCATGAAGTAAGGATTGAAGTGGGGAGAGACACGAGGATGGGAGATCAGAGAGAAGGCTGGTGCAGTAGTCCAGACGGGATAGGATGAGAGCTTGAACGAGCAGGGTAGCGGTTTGGATGGAGAGGAAAGGGCGGATCTTGGCAATGTTGCGGAGCTGAGACCAGTAGGTTTTGGTGACGGCTTGGATGTGAGGGGTGAATGAGAGAGCGGAGTCGAGGATGACACCAAGGCTGCGGGCTTGTGAGATGGGGAGGATGGTAGTGCCATCAACAGAGATGAGAAAGTCAGGGAGAGGGCAGGGTTTGGGAGGGAAGGCAAGGAGTTCAGTCTTGGACATGTTGAGTTTTAGGTGGAGGGCAGACATCCAGATGGAGATGTCCTGAAGGCAGGAGGAGATGCCTGGAGAGAGGGGGAGAGAGCAGGGGCAAAGATGTAGATCTCGGTGTCATCAGCGTAGAGATGACAGTTGAAGCCGTGGGAGCGAATGAGGTCACCAAGGGAGTGAGTGTAGATCGAGAACAGAAGGGGACCAAGCACTGAACCTTAGAAAACCCCACAGTAAGACGATGGGGAGGGGGAGCAGGAGCTTGCAAAAGAGACTGAGAATGAACGACCGGGAGAGATAAGAGGAGAACCAGGAGAGGATGGAGTCTGTGAAGCCAAGGTCGCATAGCGTGTTGAGGAGAAGGGGGTGGTCCACAGTGTCGAAGGCAGCTGAGAGGTAGAGGAGGATTAGGATAGAGTATGAGCCGTTGGATTTGGCAAGCAGGAGGTCTCTCAGCCTCCTGCCCCATGTGAAGGCTGCCAAGACCAGAGTCGCTTCGCAGCATTAACAATTTTGACCCCCTTCTTCACTTTCCTTCTCTCCTTTTCCATGCCCATCTGATCCTCGGAGACGTCAACATCCACATGGATATCCATGGTGACGCCTCTGCCACCCGCTTTCTATCTCTGCTTGACACTCCAATCTCTTGCTCCACCCCATTCATTCATTCATTCATTCATTCATTCAATCGTATTTATTGAGCGCTTACTGTGTGCAGAGCACTATACTAAGCGCTTGGGAAGTACAAGTTGGCAACATATAGAGATGGTCCCTACCCAACAGTGGGCTCACAGTCTAGAAGGGGGAGACAGAGAACAAAACAAAACGTATTAACAAAATTAAATAAATAGAATAAATATGTACAAATAAAATAAATAAATAAATAGAGTAATAAATACATACAAACACATATACATATATACAGGTGTTGTGGGGAGGGGAAGGAGGTAGGGCGGGAGGATGCGGAGGGGAAGGAGGGGGAGAAGAAGGAGCGGGCTCAGTCTGGGAAGGCCTCCTGGAGGAGGTGAGCTCTCAGTAGGGTTTTGAAGGGAGGAAGAGAGCTAGCTTGGCGAATGTGCAGAGGGAGGGCATTCCAGGCCAGCGGGATGACGTGGGCCGGAGGTCCACGGCGGGACAGGTGAGAACGAGGCACGGGTGAGGAGATTAGCAGCAGAGGAGTGGAGGGTGCGGGCTGGGCTGTAGAAGGAGAGAAGGGAGGTCAGGTAGGGAGGGGGCGAGGTGATGGAGAGCCTTGAAGCCGAGGGTGAGGAGTTTTTGCCCGTTGCGTAGGTTGATTGGTAGCCACTGGAGATTTTTGAAGAGGGGAGTGACATGTCCAGAGCGTTTCTGTACAAAGACAATCCGGGCAGCGGCGTTAAGTATGGATTGAAGAAGGGAGAGACAGGACGATGGGGAGATCGGAGGGGAGGCTGATACAGTAATCCAGACGGGATAGGATGAGAGCTTGAACGAGCAGCGTAGCGGCTTGGATGGAGAGGAAAGGGCGGACCTCACTTCATCCACTCACCAACTTCGTCACACCCCTTGACCTCATCATCTCCTACCGCTGCAATATCTCCACCCTCACCAACTCTGAAATCCCTCTCTCTGATCATAACCTTCTCACCTGCCTCCTCACTCTCACTCCTCTCCCCTGTAAATCGATATTACTACCTCACAGAGACCTCTGCTCTCTCGACCCCATCCTTCTTTCTGAGCACCTCACAACCCACCTCGCCTGCCTTACCTCTCTACTCAATCTTGATTATCAGATTACTGCTTTTAACTCTACAATCTCTACTCAGCTCGACTCTCTCTCTCCCCTTTCCCTTCGCCTCTCTCGTACCACTAACCCACAGCTCTGGGTCACTGCCATCGTCCGCCTCCTTAGCTCTTTTGCCCGAGCTGCTGAACGCTGCTGGCCAAAGTCTAAACACCATGCCAAACTCGTTCACTTCAAGTTTATCCTTTCCTGCCTTAACTCTGCCCTCTCCTGTCAGACAAAACTATTTCTCCTCCCTTATTGATACCCATGCCCATCATCCCCGTCAGCTTTTCCGTACATTTAACTCTCTTCTCAGACCCCCTGTTTCTCCCCCCTCCTCCTGACCTCACCCCCAACGACCTGGCCTTCTACTTCTTTAGTAAAATTCACTCCATCATGTCTGAGCTCTCCAAAGTCACTCCTACCCCCTTCTGCAACCCCCTGGCTCTCAACCCTCTCTGCTACTCTCCCATCGTCCCAGCAGTATCCTCAGGTGAGATCTCCTCCCTCCTCTCAAGGGCTACTCCGGCCACCTGTGCTTCTGACCCCATTCCCTCTCATTTTATGAATCTCTCACCCCCTTCCTCCTCCTCTCCTTAACTTCCATCTTCAATTGCTCACTCTCCCTCTGGTTCGTTCCCCTCTGCCTTCAAACATGCCCACGTCTCCACCATCCTAAAAAAACCCTCTCTAGACCCCACCTCTCCTTCTAGTTATCGCCCCATCTCCCTCCTACCACTCCTTTCCAAACTCCTTGAACGGGTTGTCTACACGCGCTGTGTCGAATTCATCAACGCCAACTCTCTCCTCGACCCCCTCCAATCTGACTTCCGTCCCCTACATTCCACCGAAACTGCCCTCTCAAAGTTCACCAATGACCCCCTGCTTGCCAAATCCAACGGTTCCTACTCCATCCTAAACCTCCTCGACCTCTCAACTGCCTTCGACACTGTGGACCACCCCCTTCTCCTCAACACGTTATCCAACCTTGGCTTCACAGACTCCCTCCTCTCTTGATTCTCCTCTTATCCCTCTGGCCGTTCATTCTCAGTCTCTTTTGTGGGCTCCTCTTCCCCTTCCTATCCCCTTACTGTAGGGGCTCCTCAAGGGTCAGTTCTTGGTCCCCTTGTGTTCTATATCTACACTCACACCCTTGGTAAACTCATTCGCTAGCACAGCTTCAACTATCATCTCTACGCTGATGACACCCAAATCTCTCTCTCCCTCCCTTCAGGCTCGTGTCTCCTCCTGCCTTCAAGACATCTCCATCTGGATGTCTGCCCCGCCATGTAAAACTCAATATGTCTAAGACTGAACTCCTTATTTCCCTCCCAAACCCTGCCCCCCTCCCTGACTTTCCCATCACTGTTGACAGCACTACCATCCTTCCCGTCTCACAGGCCCGCAACCTTGGTGTCATCCTCGACTCTGCTTTCTCGTTCACACCTCACATCCAATCCGTCACCAAAAACCTACCGGTCTCACCTCCGCAACATCGCCAAGATCAGCCCTTTCCTCTCCATCCAAACCACTACCCTGCTGGTTCAATCTCTCATCCTATCCCGACTGGAGTACTTCATCAGCCTCCTCTCTGATCTCCCATCCTCCTGTCTCTCCCCCACTTCAATCACCTGCTCTCCATCACCTTGCCCCATCCTACCTCACCTCCCTTCTTTCCTTCTACAGATCAGCCCACACCCTTCGCTCCTCTGCCACTAACCTCCTCACTGTGCCTCGTTCTTGCCTGTCCCACCATCGACCCCCGGCCCACATCCTCCCCCTGGCCTGGAATGCCCTCCCTCTGCACATTCGCCAAGCTAGCTCTCTTCCTCCCTTCAAAACCCTACTGAGAGCTCACCCTCCTCCAGGAGGCCTTCCCAGACTGAGCCCGCTCCTTCTTCTCCCCCTCCTTCCCCTCCGCATCCTCCCCGCCCTACCTCCTTCCCCTCCCCACAACACCTGTATATATGTTTGTACATATTTATTACCCTATTTAACTTGTACATGTTTACTATTCTATTTATTTTATTTTGTTAATGTTTTCTTTTGTTGTCTGTCTCCCCCTTCTAGACTGTGAGCCCGCTTTTGGGTAGGAAACTTCTCTATATGTTGCCAACTTGTACTTCCCAAGCGCTTAGTACAGTGCTCTGCACACAGTAAGCGCTCAATAAATACGATTGAATGAATGAATGAATGAATGAATGAATGAAATGCAGGGACTGGCATTGTTGTGTTGCGTGGGTAACAGAGCTCTGGGAGGATCCCCTAGTTTCAGAATCCTACCGTAGCCCCCAGCCTTATATGCCTTCTCAAACTTCCTGAGGACCCAGGACGGAGAACAATTCCTAACTTTTTTTTCTTCTGTTGTTTATGAGAACGTTTCAGGGATGCAGGTGCAGAGCTCCGGGCAAGGATAATCCCCAGGGCCCCTGCATGGCTGATTTCTCCTGTCCCGGATTGGGCTCAAGAGAAGCGACCCAAGGTTTCTCCGATTCCCAACTTCAGGCAAGCCACAGCAAAAGACTGGAGCCGTCATTCAAACAAGTTCATAAGCACCTCCTTTCCCCTTTTCTCGGTTTCTCCTGGATGCAGCCTCTTCCACATTTTGCTGGCAGCTTCCCTATGGTGGGAGTGAAGACTGGAGTCCAGGTCCTTGTGCTAGAGGAAGAGAGTCAGACTCCTGACTCTGGTCATCTCTCACAGCTGGTCCTAGGCTCACCTCACCTCGATGCCCTCTCTGCTTACCCTGTTCCTGCTCCTCCAGCTTCCCCACTCCACCAGGGGGGAAAGGAAGACTCCCTGCTGCCTGGACAGAGAGTATCCAGCCACCTACTACAGGGATGGGGACCTGGTCATCACAGGGTTGTTATCTCTGCAGACCACGACGGTTTTTCAGAACGAAAATTTGCAATTCATCTACAATAGTAACAGGAAGAACTGTATTTCCCAGTAAGTGGTTTTTGGTTGTTTTTTTTTTTTGGTCTTAGTGGTTATATTTATTTTATTTAATTTAATTGTGGTACTAGCTAAGCACTTAACATGTGACAAAGACTGTTTTACACACTAGTTGGATACAGGCCCTATCTCCCATGTGGCTCACAGTCTAAGTACGAGGGATGAGGTTTTAATCCCCATTTTACAGACGAGGTACCTGAGGCACAAAGAAGTTAAATGATCGGTCCAAAATCACACAGCAGTCATTTGGAAGACCTGGGATTAGAACCCACGTCCTCTGATTCCCAAGCTCAGGGCCCACTGATTCTTTTGTTTTCTCTGTTTCAATGGTGACTGATGATTGGGCAGTGACTGCATCCAAGACTGGGTTTCTGACCTCCCTCCTGAGACAGATCCAAGTCTGCATTCCGAACCCTCAGCATCACTACACAGACTGGACTCTCTGTACTTCCTTCTCTTCCCTCAGTTATTGTCCCTCAGATCATCCTCACGGGTTCGAAGGAGAAACACGTCACTCTACTCCTTCCACTCCCTCCCTTACCTGGTATCCATCAGAACTGTGGCCTAGGACATAGGAAGACCTGGGACGGGTGATGCAGGAGGGGATGCCACTTGGCTGGTGTAGGTGATCCAGGGCCCTGGGACGGGTGATGCTTGTTGTCACTGGACTTTGTACCAGATCTATTCACTCGGTAGTACATGTCCCCTTGAATGCAGGGGTGGGGGTTCAGGGTGGACCCTAGGGGCGATCACTTATGCCTCATTTCAGTTGGGTTAACAAAGACTTCCAGCACTTCCTGGCCCTGCTGTTTGCTGTGGAGGAGATCAACAAGGATCCTGGCCTTTTATCCAATGTGTCTCTGGGGTTCAATGTCCACGAAAACTACCACCATGCTGATAGAGCCATAGAGGGTGCCTTGATGTGGCTGTCGGGAGGACGACAGACCATCCCTAACTACAGCTGTGGGAGGCGGGAAAAGTCCGTGGCTGTCATCGGAGGAGCTACATCTGCCCTGTCCTTCAGCATGGCGACCATCCTGGGACTCTACAAGCTCCCACAGGTAGGAGACCATTCAACTAGTTTGGTGGCATCCTTGTGTAGATAAGGAATGACCAGATTGGAGACATGTCTTTTGAAAAACAGTTTCCCTTCACTTCTTTCAATCCCACACTGCCTGTTGAGAAGGGATGTTACTAGGAAGGAGCAGTTTTTCAGACACAACTTAGGGCTGTGTGTGCTTCAAGGACAAGCTAGGTCCTGAGGGTTCATTTATTGACGGGATGTAAACGTTCAAGTGAATTTCTGTCACAATCATTTCCATTGTTGTTGTTTTTCTGGCTCCTAGTGCACTTCCTGTCCATTCTGCGATTTTCCCTTTTAGAGGGGTAAGAAGAAAGGTAAAAAGGAAAGATATGTGTAGGGCATGGAGTCAGCAGAGCACACAGGAGCCAGGGACAGGGGACACACATGTGGGTATCATTCAAAACTCTGTTCTATTTCCCCTTCTCTTCTCACTTTGCACTCAGTACTTCTGGGGAGTTCATCCACTCCTATGGCTTCAGCTACCCAGGCCAAGCATTATCTCCCCAACCTGTCTCACAGTATTAAATTCCAAGGTCCTCTGTCATCTAACATTTTCACTAGAGTCCCAGGGATCTGTGTAGGAATGTCTCCCTGAAGCTTCAATTTCATAAGAATGAAACTGAACTCTTCATTTTCCCTCCCATATCCATTCCTCAGCCTAGGTTTCCTATCAGTACTGATACCCTGCTACCCGCTACCTGGTACCCCTGTTACCAAGACTCTCATTCCTGGCATGAGCTTTGCTTCTTTGGTCTCTTTCATCTCTCACATCCCATCTGTTCAGTACATGTTGCTGGACTTTCTTCCACAGTATTTTCCCAGATCTGTGCCTTGTGTTCCATGCAAATGGTAAACCAGACTTGTCTTGCAGCTCCTCATTTCCTAGGAAGGCTCCTATATTACCCTCCTCATTGATCTGCTTATCTGCAGATAATTTTGCTTTAATCTCTCCTGTTAGCCAAGTGCAGTCTATGAGACCCCTGTTCCATCATGAGAATCAATCAATCAATCAATCGTATTTATTGAGCGCTTACTGTGTGCAGAGCACTGTACTAAGCGCTTGGGAAGTACAAGTTGGCAACATATAGAGACAGTCCCTACCCAACAGTGGGCTTACAGTCTAAAAGGGGGAGACAGAGAACAAAACCAAGCATACTAACGAAATAAAATAAATAGAATAGATATGTACAAGTAAAATACACAAATAAATAAATAAATAGAGTAATAAATATGTACAAACATATATACATATATATAGGTGCAGTGGGGAAGAGAAGGAGGCAAGATGGGGGGGATGGAGAGGGGGACAAGGGGGAGAGGAAGGAAGGGGCTCAGTCTGGGAAGGCCTCCTGGAGGAGGTGAGCTCTCAGTAGGGTCTTGAAGGGAGGAAGAGAGCTAGCTTGGCGGAGGGGCAGAGGGAGGGGCATTCCAGGCCCGGGGGATGACGTGGGCTGGGGGTCGATGGCGGGACAGGCGACAATGAGGAACGGTTAGGAGATAAATGGCAGAGGAGCGGAGGGTGCGGGGTGGGCTGTAGAAGGAGAGAAGGGAGGTGAGGTAGGAGGGGGCGAGGTGATGGAGAGCCTTGAAGCCGAGGGTGAGGATGAAAGCATCCCTTCATCCTTGGGGACTTCAATATCCATGTGGATGTTTCCCAATGACATTTCTGCTGACTGCTTCCTCAACTCCTTGAAATCCTGCTCCACCCTAACTTACCACTCAGCAACTTGGACACACACTCGATCTCATCCTTTCTATTGACCCTCACCAATTCTACCCTCACCAACTCTGAAATACGATTGATGATGATGATGATGAAAATTACTAATTGTATTTCTTAGGTGCTTACTATAGGCCAACCTTGTACTAAAAGCTGCAGTTGTTCAGGATGATTCTACACTCACTCCCTTGGTGACCTCATTCGCTCCCACGGCTTCAACTGTCATCTCTACGCTGATGACACCGAGATCTACATCTCTGCCCCTACTCTCTCCCCTTCTCTCCAGGCATCTCCTCCTGCCTTCAGGACATCTCCATCTGGATGTCTGCCCTCCACCTAAAACTCAACATGTCCAAGACTGAACTCCTTGCCTTCCCTCCCAAACCCTGCCCTCTCCCTGACTTTCTCATCTCTGTTGATGGCACTACCATCCTCCCGGTCTCACAAGCCCGCAGCCTTGGTGTCATCCTCGACTCCGCTCTCTCATTCACCCCTCACATCCAAGCCGTCACCAAAACCTACTGGTCTCAGCTCCGCAACATTGCCAAGATCCTCCCTTTCCTCTCCATCCAAACCGCTACCCTGCTCGTTCAAGCTCTCACCCTATCCCGTCTGGACTACTGCACCAGCCTTCTCTCTGATCTCCCATCCTCGTGTCTCTCCCCACTTCAATCCATACTTCATGCTGCTGCCCGGATTGTCTTTGTCCAGAAACGCTCTGGGCATGTTACTCCCCTCCTCAAAAATCTCCAGTGGCTACCAATCAATCTGCGCATCAGGCAAAAACTCCTCACCCTGGGCTTCACGGTTCTCCATCACCTCGCCCCCTCCTACCTCACCTCCCTTCTCTCCTTCTACAGCCCAGCCCGCAACCCTCCACTCCTCTGCCACTAATTTCCTCACCGTACCTCGTTCTCGCCTGTCCCGCCATCGACCCCCGGCCCACGTCATCCCCCGGGCCTGGAATGCCCTCCCTCTGCCAATCCACCAAGCTAGCTCTCTTCCTCCCTTTAAGGCCCTACTGAGAGCTCACCTCCTCCAGGAGGCCTTCCCAGACTGAGCCCCTTCCTTCCTCTCCCCCCGTCCCCCCTCTCCATCCCCCTCATCTTACCTCCTTCCCTTCCCCACAGCACCTGTATATATGTTTGCACATATTTATTACTCTATTTATTTATTCATTTTACTTGTACATATCTATTCTGTTTATTTTATTTTGTTAGTATGTTTGGTTTTGTTCTCTGTCTCCCCCTTTTAGACTGTGAGCCCACTGTTGGGTAGGGACTGTCTCTATATGTTGCCAAGTTGTACTTCCCAAGTGCTTAGTACAATGCTCTGCACACAGTAAGCGCTCAATAAATACGATTGATTGATTGATTGATTAGGTCCCACATGGGGCTCACAGTATTAGTAGTGGGGAGAACACGTTTCAAGAGTCCTCAGTGGGTACCAAGACCCAGAGAAGTTAAGCGACTTGCCAAAGTGACTTGGACTGGCATTCAAACCAAGGGATTCTGTCTCCCAGCCTCGTACTCTTTCCACTAAACCACACTGTATTCAACTGCAAGTTCCTCATCTGACTTCCATCCTCCCAACCCCTCGACTTTGTCATATTGGTTGTTCCCCCATAAGAGACGTTCAATCTATTTATCCACACCAATTTTCAATCAATCAATTGTATTTCTCAAGTCATCGTGTCCAGTTTGGTCTCCATACACAAACTACCTACCCTGAGGCACAAACTGACCACCTTAAAACCCCCTTTCTACCAAAGTCAACTCTCTCGCTCCCCTATCCCTTCACAATTATCTTACCATTAATACAAACCACTGGATTACCTCCAGAACACTCTTCCTTTGCTCCCGTGGACATGCCATGGAGTGGTGCTGGCAGAAATCCAGATATCAAGCTAACTTAGTTCATGTCAAATGCATCTTTTCACGCTCTAACTTGCCCTCTGTCTTGCCCGGCAGCAAAACTTCTCCATGCTTATTGACTCCCATGGCCATTGCCTTTGTCAGGTGTTTCAGACATTTAAGTCCCTCCTCAAATTCCAACCATCTTTATTCCCTCACCTGGCTATGTACTTTGTGGTAAAAATTGAAATCATCAAGCATGATCTCCCTTAAATCTCCCCTGGTCCTGTCCAGACCCTCTCTCCCCCGCTTCTTTTTTGAATCTCCCATCTTTCCCTGAAGTGTCCCAAGAGGAGATCGCCTGCTTCCTCTAAAAATCTACCCCTTCTACCTGTTCCTCTGACGCTTTTCCTTTGGACCTTATCAAAACACTTGACCTTCTCTTTTTTCCTTGCTGACAACCACCTTTGCCTGTTCGCTATCCAATGGTTTCTTCCCCAGTGCTTTCTAACATGCTCATGTATTCCCTTTCCTGAAAATAACCCTCCCTTGACCCTTCAGCTCCCTCTGGGAATGGGTCCACCTTCCTCCATTTCTTTCCAAACTCCATGAGTTTGTCTACACCTACTACCTCTATTTCCTCTCCTCCAATTCCCTCAATCAATCAATCAATCAATCGTATTTATTGAGCGCTTACTATGTGCAGAGCACTGTACTAAGCGCTTGGGAAGTACAAATTGGCATCACATAGAGACAGTCCCTACCCAACAGTGGGCTCACAGTCTAAAAGGGGGAGACAGAGAACAGAACCAAACATACCAACAAAATTAAATAAGTAGGATAGAAATGTACAAGTCAAATAAATAAATAAATAAATAAATAAATAAATAAATAAATAGAATAATAAATACGTACAACCATATATACATATATACAGGTGCTGTGGGGAGGGGAAGGAGGTAAGACGGGGGGATGGAGAGGGGGACGAGGGGGAGAGGAAAGAAGGGGTTCAGTCTGGGAAGGCCTCCTGGAGGAGGTGAGCTCTCAGCAGGGCCTTGAAGGGAGGAAGAGAGCTAGCTTGGCGGATGGGCAGAGGAAGGGCATTCCAGGCCCGGGGGATGACGTGGGCCGGGGGTCGATGGCGGGACAGGCGAGAGCGAGGTTCAGTGAGGAGATTAGTGGTGGAGGAGCGGAGGGTGCGGGCTGGGCAGTAGAAGGAGAGAAGGGAGGTGAGGTAGGAGGGGGCGAGGTGATGGAGAGCCTTGAAGCCCAGGGTGAGGAGTTTCTGCCTGATGCGCAGATTGATCGGTAGCCATTGGAGGTTTTTGAGGAGGGGAGTAATATGTCCAGAGCGTTTCTGGACAAAGATAATCCGGGCAGCAGCATGAAGTATGGATTGAAGTGGAGAGAGACACGAGGATGGGAGATCAGAGAGAAGGCTAGTGCAGTAGTCCAGACGGGATAGGATGAGAGCTTGAATTAGCAGGGTAGCGGTTTGGATGGAGAGGAAAGGGAGGATCTTGGCAATGTTGCGGAGATGCTTGCTAATGGTCTACTACAACCCAGCCCATACCTGTCCATCCTCTAATGCCAACCTAATTGCTGTACCTTGATCTCATCTATCTTGCTGATGACCTTCTGTCTTTGTCCTGCCACTGGCCCATAACTGTCTCCCCATTCATATCCAATAGATAATCACTTTCCACGCCATTGTAACCTTGCTAAAGTCATGACTCTTCCAAGAAAGCTTCCCTCATCAGTCCCTCATTTCCCCTACTCCCTAGCCTTTCTGGTTGGGTCTGCACCTTTTATTGGCCCCACCCTCATCCCCAAAACACTTATGTACATGCCCATGGTACATTTAAACGCCCATCTCTCCCGCTAGTCTATTAGCCCACTGTGGGTAGGGAACATGTTTGCCAGCCCAGTTATATTGTACTCCCCTAGGAACTGAGTACAGTGCTCTGCATGCAGTAATTGCTCAATAAATGTGACTGGTTGACTAAAATCTCTTTGAGTATAGGTATTGTGTCTTTTGCCTCAATCATCCTTTCTCAAGTGGTAAGAACAGTGTTCTTCCCAGTGCAGAATCTAAATCAATACTTTTGATGGATTTGCCATCTTCCCACACCTCACACTGAGCTCTGTTGTTCTCTATCCAGATCACCTATGGCCCGTTTGATCCAGTCTTCAGCGACAAGGTCCAATTTCCAACTCTCTATCAGGTGGCCCCCAGGATCTCCTCTCTGCCCCGGGGGATTGTCCGGTTAATTGTACATTTTGGCTGGACCTGGGTCGGGCTGGTGGTGTCAGATGATATGAGAGGAGATAGATTCCTCTCAGACATGACTGGGGAGATGGTCAGGAATGGTGTCTGTGCAGCACTTACCGAGAAGATCCCGAGTTTGAGGGTGAACATTTATTCAATCTGGAAAGTCTACTACAGGGTGACGGCTACGTCATCCACAGTGATGGCTGCCTATGGGGATGCAGAGTCACTAATCCTTCTGAAATATGTGATAGAGAGTTTTGAGCTGTCCCGGATGGTTTTGATCACCACCTTTCACTGGGACTTTACTTTGAGCTTTGGGAAAGTAATAAATAACTACAACTTTCATGGAACTTTCACTCTGGCAAACCTTGTTGAAGAAGTTCCCGGTTTCAGAGATTTTTTACGGACGGTTAGACCAGAAAAATACCCAGAATTCATTTTCTTGAAGGAATTCTGGGAGTCTGCTTTTGACTGTTCCCTTTCATTTCCTGAACTTGGTGGATCAAAATGCTCAGAAAATGCGTCCTTGGAGTTATTGCCTTTGCACCATTTTTCCCTGACGATGTCTGCCCTGAGTTACAGTGTGTACAACGCCATGTATGCTGTTGCACAGGGGCTTCAGGAGTTGCTCCTTTCCTGCTCAGACCTGGAATCTCGGGGAAACAGGGACTGTCTGGTGCCTCATCTGTGGCAGGTAATGTTCCCCCGCTGGACCAGGGGCAGAAAAATCAGTCAGTTAATCAGTGATATGTATTGAGAGCTTACTGTGTGCAGACCATGGTCCTAACCATTCAGGAGAGTACATTACAACAGAGTTGGTAGACAGATTTCTTGTCCACAAAGAGCTTTTAGCCTAGAGGTTAAAAGAGGAAGGCGCTGCTGAAGTGCAGTAGTGGAGGGCCTGATCGAAACGTACACCTTCAGAAAAGCCTCATCTGTTATTCTCTAGTATATACAGGACTGGGTTCAGAGACCGAGTCCTAAAAAACAATTCACTGAAGTACAATTGCAGGTAAGAAAGAGGGGGAACACTGCCCTAATGCAAGACGTCCCTCCTGGGCATCTGGTTAACCTGTAACTAAAATTTGACCTATAAAAATTCGTATGTTTTAATCATAGTCATTGGTGTATCAGCTGCCTCAGCCACACACATCCTGGCACAAAAGGAAGATATAAATCAATCATTCCGTCAGTGGTACTTATTGAGTACTTACCGTGTGCCAAGCACTGTACTAAGTGCTTGGGAGTGTACCATAGAGCAGAGCTGGTAGACAAGTTCACTGCCCATAATGAAGAATTTGTAATTCATAAATATTATTGATCCCAATACTTATTTAGGATGTGGTGCATCGATTTCAGGGAAAAGAGAAGACAGTGCTAGACAATGCAAACGTTAAACTTAACAACATGACAAGGGACAGCATTTTTGGACGGTACTGTGCTCCCCAGATCGGACCATCAGTGCCGCCTTCTTCAAGCTTGAAGTACAACTTAAATCAATTGGAATAACCAACGTTATCCCACTGGGGGTAGCGGGGTTGGGAGGTGGTCACAGAGTACAGCTTCATGGGTCACCATCCTCATCATCGCGATCATAGCCACTTGCCCTCCTCTCTACTGTTCACAGCTCCCCACTCCTGATCTCCACAAACTAACTGCTGAATGATAGAGGTTGGCAGTGTCGCTGGTCCTAGGACGAGGCTTCCCCCCACTGTTAGGCAGACATATCCCTCCCTTCCCTCCTCCTTGCCTATGTAAGGATGAGATGGAAAATATTCCCATGAGTAGGTCTGTCGTCCCTGTGTTCTCTTCCATGCCCTCCATTTCATGCCAGGAAATAGAGAAAAAGAAGGAGAGAGAGACTTCCTCTATTCCTGGGCTGGAATTGAGGTCGGGGGAGGGTGGGGGATCTGGAGAAGCAGGGCAGTCAGCAGGGCCAAAGGTGGGAAAGAAGAAATCCCCTCCCTGTGGGATGATTGCTCCCTGACTCCATGTTTCCCCTTTTGCCTCCCTGTGGCAGCTTCCCTGGGAAGTCATGGTGATAATGATAATAATATTGGTGAAGGTATTTATTAAGTGCCTACTAGGTGCCAGTACTGTTTTAAACACTGGGGTAGGTACGGGATAATCAGGTCAGACTCAGGCCTTGTCCTAGATGGGGCCCACAGTTCAACGGGAAGGAAGAAAGGTATTGAATCCTCATTTTATAGATGAGGAAATTGAGGCCCAGGGAAGTTAAGCCACTTGGAGAAGTAGCACGGCATAACGGATAGAGCCTGGGCCTGGGAGTCAGAAGGTTCTAATTTTGACTCAAATAAACAAAATGACCCCCACAAATCCCACTGCAGCTGATCTCACCTCCCATGGGGTCAGGAGTCTGTAGAATTTCCTTTTATCCATTTCAGCTCCATGAGTTTTTGAGAAAGGGTCAGTTTGACAACCCTGCTGGGGGAACTGGTGATTCTGGACGAGAACCGCAGACCTGCTGCAAAATATGACATTCTGAACTTTGTGATATTTCCCAATGGAAATGGTGAATTGGTGAAAGTTGGGGAGGTGGACCCTCAGGCACACCCAAACCAAGATGTCATCATCAATAAGGCAACGATCGTGTGGCCTGGGGGAGCCTCTCAGGTAAGCAGCCAATGGGAATGCCCGGATGTCCTGAAGTGGTAGTCCCAGGCTTCTAGTAGTGATTGTATAGATGGAGCACTTACTGTGTGCACAGCACTTTAACGAGACTGTAAACTGGAAGCTCGTTGTGGTCAGGGAATAAGTCTGTTCATTGCTATATTGTACTCTTCCAAGTGCTCAGTTTATAGTTCTAGACACAGTAAGTGCTCAATAAATACTATTGAATGAATGAATGAATACCTAGTGCTGGGAAAAAAACACTTAGGTGGCAATGAGACATTAATTTTGGTTCTCAAGGGGTGCATGATATGAGACTATGAGGCATAGAGGGAACTCCAGACAGACATATCTGGGGGCATTTAAGCACTAAATCGAGGCCCAGAGCATGGGTGACTGGGGTCCTATCAATTCTTCCAATCCCTAGGTGAAGGGGTTGAATTACAAGCCAAGGTGGTGCCGCTTCCTCCTCTGTCATATGATGCCATATGATGCCAGCCTAATGACTTCACCACAGACTGCTCCCTGCCCACAGTGCTAGGGGGTCCTGGGGATGCAGTGACACAGTCCAGCAAGAGGGATGCTGATGGAGCTCGGGTGCAGTTTAAATCCCTACAGCCTGGTGTGGATAGATCATGGTGGGAGCTGGGGCTGGGGTATCCCAGAGGTGCTGTGACAGTTACCAGTGGCTCTGCTCGGCCATCTCTTGGGCCTATCTCAGTAGGAATTGTTTCATTTTCTGTGTGGGGTTCATGTAGAGAGAGCCCTGACTGGGGATGGCTCCCCTCTGATCACCTGCTTGGGCTGGAGCAGGTGACAGATCAGTCACCCTGGCCACAGGGCCATGTGTGATCCCCACATTGTTGCAGTGAAATCAGGTATCGGCGGTCATGGTAACACAGCTTGGCAAACTGGGGATATCAGAGCGTGGGAAGGGGAATGGACATTGTGGGAGGCAGAGAGCTATTTGCCCAGGGAGAACACCGGGAGTGCAATGTCAGCCCCAAGATGGGCGAGAGGAAAATGAAAATGTTTTAGCATTCATCTATTCAGAAACTTGCGCTTTCCTGGCACAGTTTCTCTGACACATCTTTCTGGGTCCAGTAAGGAATTTAATGTTTCAGAGTTGAAGACACCTCCCTGCAGTCAGCAAGGGTGGGAGAATGAAGGGATGCCTGAACATCATTCTTGACCCTGGGATCACCTCAGCTGGAGCCCCAACACAGATCACAAGTGGAACCTGGTCCCACGACTCCTTGAAACCCCTGGCTCTGAGCAAGGAGAAGGAAAAGGGAGGATGATGTGGAGAGGGGGCACTTGTAGCCCAGCCCTTGGTGGGGCTCAGACCTGTATGGGAGGTGGTTGGGGAAGCCTCTGGGTGGGAGGCTCCAGGATCACCCAGATAGGCTTAGAACTCTGGAGCTCCACCCTCACTGTCACTATCCTGTTTCTCGATAATTCAGGCTCCACATTCGCAGTGCAGCAGGAGTTGTGGACCAGGATTCAGAAAACGCGCCAGGCAAGGGATGGCCGTCTGCTGCTAATTTTGTGTCCAGTGCCCGGATGGGGAGATTTCCAACCAGACAGGTAGATGTGTGCAGAGATCTGGATCCTCACATGACCCGGAGTCTGTGGGCACGACCCAGATGGTGACAGATGAAGGGCATGGGGAGACAGAGGCAACCAATGGGAAAGCCCAAGGGGCAGGCCAGAGATGGACACGTCTGACTGCAGACACAGATGTTTAGGAGTTTTTGCTCAGCAGCCCCCTTGCACATGGACTGGGGTGACTGCAGGGTGAGGCCAAGGGACAGAAAACACGATATCGGCACTGGGCAGGGGTGCTGGGGAGAGAGTGTTGGACCAGATGGGTCAGGTTTGATGTAGAGGCAAAACTCCCAGCCTGGGCTGTGATGCTGACGTAGGTGGAGGGAAAAGTGTGCCTTAGGGGGAGGTGAGACTCTGTTCCCTCCTCTTTCCCTCCCTCTTTTTAGGCACTCGAGATTCACCCCACCCTCAGCCCCACAGCACTTATGTGCATATCCATCATTTGTCAATTTATTTATATTAAAGTCTGTCTCCCTTTTTATACCGTGAACTCCTTCTGGGCAAGGAATGTGTCTACCCAAGCTGTTGCACTGTACAGCATTCTGCACACACTAAATGCTGATTGACTGATTGATTGATTGAATGATTCTTTCTTTTTCAGACGCAGAACAGTGTGTGAAGTGTCCTGAAGATCAGTATTCAAACATTGCAAGAGATGGTTGCCTTCACAAAGTGGTGACTTTCCTGTCCCCCAGAGAACCGTTGGGGCTGATCCTGGTCTGCATATCTCTGTCCTTATCTCTCCTCACAGCCCTGGTCTTAGGGGTCTTTATTAAGCACCGAGACACCCCCATAGTCGAGCCAATAACCTCAATCTCAGCTACACCCTCCTCATCTCCCCTCAAACTTTGCTTCCTCTGTGCCCTGACCTTCATCGGCCAACCCACCGCAGCCTCCTGCCTCCTCCGCCAAACGGCTTTTGGCGTCGTGTTCACCGTAGCCGTCTCGTCCATTTTGGCCAAGACCGTCACTGTGGTTATGGCCTTCAGGGTCACGAGCGTGAGAGAGCAGGCTCATTAGGTGGGTGGGTTCCAGAGCCTCCATGTCAATAGTCCTGTCCTGCTCCCCTGGCCCAGGTGACCATCTGTGTGATCTGGCTGGGCACCGCTCCCCCATTCCCGGAGGTGAACACACGCTCTGAGCCTGAACTCATGATCATCGAGTGCAACGAGGGCTCCGTGATTGCCTTCTACTGTGTCCTGGGCTACCTGGGCGTTCTGGCCCTGGTGAGCTTCACTGTGGCTTTCCTGGCCAGGAGGCTGCCCTGACAGCTTCAACGAGGCCAAGTTCATCACGTTCGGCATGCTGGTGTTCTGCAGCGTCTGGGCCTCCTTCCTCCCTGCATACCAAGGCACCAAGGGGAAGGCCACAGTGGCCACAGAGATCTTCTCCATCCTGGCCTCTGGCGCTGGGCTTCTTGTCTGCATCTTCGTCCCTAAGTGCTACATCATCCTGCCTGCAACCTGACAGGAACACCCGGGAGTGGTTGAAGAGGAAATGATTCCTGGGGCATTATTTCAGGGCTGTTGTTTTTATTGCTTAACATTTTTTTCAACCCCAGTTTTCCTACAGTGACAGGACTAAAAGAGAGGGAAATCCTGCCAGGGACATCCAGAAGGGATTCACTGGCCAATCCGAATCAGAGGTCAGGCCTGGGTGCTCCCATGGATCACTGAAGTGTTTGTCCCATGGCCTACTGGACTCTTCCTACCTCCAGGTGGTACTCCCACAGAGACTGCCGCCATCACCTGCTGGTTGTCCGGGAGACCACTCTGGACTGGGCCCGAATGATCCCTAGTGCAGGGGAATGGCTGCTCTGGACACAGGACTCCAAGGGTATTGGGCAATACTCCTTGCAGGGCAGGGTCCAGTGGTTACGGTGGAGAGACACATGGAAGTTCCTGCTGAGCGATGAGGGGAGAGGAACTGCCCTAGCTTGGAGTCTAATGAAGCAGTGGACGGGAAACTGGGGGCAAATCCTGTCCACCACATACCCTTTCCGTGTAAGTGAGAAAGAAATAGGGGAACAGAACCAGCTCTCCATGCCCCCTCCCTGAAGGTGGACTCCAAAGGAACTGCAGTCAGGCAGAAACTCCTCACCCTCGGCTTCAAGGCTCTCCATCACCTCGCCCCCTCCTACCCTCACCTCCCTTCTCTCCTTCTACAGCCAGCCCACACCCTTTGATCCTCTGCCGCTAGTCTCCTCACCGTGCCTCGTTCTTGCTTGTCATCATCATCATCATCATCATCAATCGCATTTATTGAGCGCTTACTATGTGCAGAGCACTGTACTAAGCGCTTGGGAAGTACAAATTGGCAACATATAGAGACAGTCCCTACCCAACAGTGGGCTCACAGTCTAAAAGGGGGAGACAGAGAACAAAACCAAACATACTAACACAATAAAATAAATAGAACAGATATGTACAAATAAAATAAATAAAAAAATAAATAGAGAAATAAATATCAATCAATCAATCAATCGTATTTATTGAGCGCTTACTATGTGCAGAGCACTGTACTAAGCGCTTGGGAAGTACAAATTGGCAACACATAGAGACAGTCCCTACCCAACAGTGGGCTCACAGTCTAAAAGGGGGAGACAGAGAACAAAACCAAACATACCAACAAAATAAATAAATAGGATAGAAATGTACAAGTAAAATAAATAAATAAATAAATAAATAGAGTAATAAATATGTACAAACATATATACATATATACAGGTACTGGGGGGAAGGGAAGGAGGTAAGATGGGGGGATGCAGAGGGGGACGAGGGGGAGGGGAAGGAAGGGGCTCAGTCTGGGAAGGCCTCCTGGAGGAGGTGAGCTCCCAGCAGGGCCTTGAAGGGAGGAAGAGAGCTATCTCGGCGGAGGGGCAGAGGGAGGGCATTCCAGGCCCGGGGGATGACGTGGGCCGGGGGTCGATGGCGGGACAGGCGAGAGCGAGGTACGGTGAGGAGATCAGCGGTGGAGGAGTGGAGGGTGCGGACTGGGCAGTAGAAGGAGAGAAGGGAGGTGAGGTAGGAGGGGGCGAGGTGATGGAGAGCCTTGAAGCCCAGGGTGAGGAGTTTCTGCCTGATGCGCAGATTGATTGGTAGCCACTGGACATTTTGAGGAGGGGAGTAATATGCCCAGGGCGTTTCTGGACAAAGATAATCCGGGCAGCAGCATGAAGTATGGATTGAAGTGGAGAGAGACACGAGGATGGGAGATCAGAGAGAAGGCTGATGCAGTAGTCCAGACGGGATAGGATGAGAGCTTGAATAAGCAGGGTAGCGGTTGGGATGGAGAGGAAAGGGCGGATCTTGGCAATGTTGTGGAGCTGAGACCGGCAGGTTTTGGTCACGGCTTGGATGTGAGGGGTGAATGAGAGAGCAGAGTCGAGGATGACACCAAGGTTGCGGGCTTGTGAGACGGGAAGGATGGTAGTGCCGTCAACAGAGATGGGAAAGTCAGGGAGAGGGGCAAGGTTTGGGAGGGAAGACAAGGAGTTCAGTCTTCGACATGTTGAGCTTTAGGTGGTGGGCAGACATCCAAATGGAGATTTCCTGAAGGCAGGAGGAGATGCGAGCCTGGAGAGAGGGGGAGAGAGCAGGGGCAGAGATGTAGATCTGGGTGTCATCAGCGTAGAGACTTGTGCCGACTTTTGCCGACTTGTACTTCCCAAGCGCTTAGTACAGTGTGCTGCACACAGTAAGCGCTCAATAAATACGCTTGATTTATTGATTGAGAAGGCTTTGAATCTTCCTCTGGCCGAGGGCACCCTGAAGACGACAGTGACGATGTTGGGTGTAGGAGGCCAGGATAAGGGTGAAAGGCACTGCAATGGATGGGCCCCCCATGATCAGGGCCACCAGCTTGTTGACGGAGGTGTCCGAGCAGGATAGCTGCAGTAATGGGGCCAGTTCACAGAAGAAGTGGGGAACGGTGTGGTCCAACACAGAAGGAAACCTTTGTCACCAGGATGGTGTGTAACAGGGAGGTGAGATTAGTAATGACCCCAACAGGCAGCCACCAGCAGGACACAGCCCCAGGGGCCCATGGCCGTGGCATAGCCCCAGGGGCCGGCAGATGGCCATGAAGCGGTCATAAGTCATCACGGTCAGGAGCAAATTGACCAGATCCGAAAAAATAAGAAAAAGTATAACTGGCTCAAACAGCTGACGTAGGAGATGGCTGGGCTGCCGGTGTGCATGTTGGCCAGCATCTTGGGAACGGTGGTGGAGGAGAAGCAGACGTCCGACCACGGACAGATTGGTTAGGAAGAAGTACCTGGGGGAGTGGAGGTGTGAGCTGCTGCTGATGGCCAGGACAATGAGTACGTTTCCCCCCACGGTGACCAAGTACAGAGTCAGGAAGAGCACCAAGAGAAGCTGCTGCTGCTCTGGATCAATCAATCAATCGTATTTATGAGCGCTTACTGTGTGCAGAGCACTGTACTAAGCGCTTGGGAAGTACAAGTCGGCAAAAGTCGGCACAAGTCGGATCGCTGGACAGGCCCAGGAGGATGAAACCCGAGGCCCCTGTCTGGTTGTCTGAGCCCATGGCTGGGATAGTTCTGCAGTCAGACACACAATTGAAAGCAGCAACATAAGCACACACATAGGCACACAAATACATAGTCATACATTTGTACACACATATGTATGCCTGCACAGATATGCTTCCACACATACACAGATACATACATAAATGCACAGACAAATACATGCATATGCTTGCATACACACACTTACTTGAACATATACCCAAATACATGTATAGATCGATCTATATCTATCTATCTAATCTATATCGATATATATGTATATATATATGCATGCCCGCCCACACACGCATGCACGCACACACACACACACACACACACACACACACACACACACTCACACATCCGGGTTTTTTGGTGCTTACATTACATTACATTACATTACATTATGCTTACATTACATTACATTAGTTATTTTTATTTACCCCCCACCCAACACCCCTGAGAGAGAGGGTGCAGGTATTAGTATCACCAATTTACAGCTGGGGAAACTGAGGCATGGTGAGTTTAAGTGGCTTGACCAAAGCTACACAGGGAATGAGTGGCAGAGCTGGGGCTAGAACCCAGGACCTCTGACTTCGAGTCCCGCAGCTCCTTCCACTATGCCACAACTGCCTCCCCAAGCCTGCTTTCTCCAGGTGTATACATTTACTTATACATATGCTTATGTGCTCATGTGCATGCAAATGCATACATGTACATATACAGCCTCATAAAGGAGGGTCTGGGCTCCCAGGCTGTCCCTCATCACTAGTTGATTGGAGTCATGGGAGCCTTGCCCTAGCCCTGAGCCTGCACTCACTAGCCTGCCCACTCCCCACTCATTTTCTCACTACCCAAACTTCTGAGCTACTGAAAAAGCTTCTCTCCTTTCCTCCCTCTATCCTACTGTCCACCTTACCCTCGGTCATTTTCTGCAGTCACATTAGAAACCATCCCTGTTTACGTTTGAACTTGGATCTAGGCAGGGTTTGAGTCTGTCTGGGATGAGGTGTGAGGGTAGGTAAGGGAAATATCCCTTGCCTCCTTCTCCAACACCAGGGTCAATAAGGGAGGGACTTCCTGTCATACAGCAACTGCTACCTGAGGAGGGTCACCCCAGAGTGTGGAGGTGAGGAAGAGTCTCCCAAAGAGACTGAGGAGTGGCCAGAGAGAACATGAGGAGAATTAGGACAATGTCATTGAGGTCAAAGTTTAATAGAGTTTCCAAGGACAGGCTGTGTCCACAGCGTTGAAGGCAGCTGATCCATTGAAGAGATTGAGGTTACCATATAGTCAGGACGTCGTTCTCAAAACCCCTGGACAGCAAACAGGACACAGTGGCCATTCGAGAGAGCAGCAGAGCAGAGGACAGGGGCTCTGGGTCTGCCTGGCAAGAGCAGCCCCTTCCCTCTGGCAGCCCCTACCATCCCTCCAATCCCCTCTCCTTACTCCCTCTCCCAGGTACCAATCTCCTGGACCAGGGCCAGGAAGGTGCTCAGCTCATGGAAGTCTAGGCCCCTTACTCCTCTCCTCCACTTCTTCAACTTGGGACCCTGCTCTGCCAAGACCCCAGCAGCCAACTGCTCCCTTTCCCCATTTGGAGCCCCTCCACCCACAATGTTCCTGCCATGCTGTTCTACACACACACACACACACACACACACACACACACACACACACACACACAACTTTCAAGGGAATTTCTGTCTTTCCTCTGATCCACGGACTCCTTGAACCCTCCCCTCTGTTCCTCCCAACTCCCAGCCCCTTGTTCTATCAGTGCTCTATTCTGGTCCCAGAAATCCAATCCTGCTCTTACCTCTCCCTAACCTGCCCATCCCCAAAGGCTCTGAGGGATCTGTCCCCCGACAGCCCTGTTCATGAACCCAGGACCCCTCGGCCCCCAGGACTCCCTTGGAGGGAGAAGCAAGGTAGGGGCTGCCAGAGGGAAGGGGCTTCTCTTGCCAGGCAGACCCAGAGCCCCCTGTCCTCTGCTCTGCTGCTCTCTCGAATGGCCACTGTGTCCTGTTTGCTGTCCAGGGGTTTCGAGAACGACTGTCCTACATATATGGTAACCTCAACCTCTTCAATGGATCAGCTGTCTTCAACGCTGTGATCACAGCCTGTCCTTGGAAACTCTATTAAACTTTGACTTCAATGACACTGTCCTAATTCTCCACATGTTCTCTCTGGCCACTCCTCAGTCTCTTTGGGAGACTCTTCCTCACCCCCACACTCTCTGATTATGGGAGTTCCTCAAGGTTCAGTTCTGTGTACCCTTCTATTCTTCATCTAAACCCACCCCCTTGGAGAACTACTTTGGTCCCACACCTTCAATTACCATCTCTTTGTGAACAATTCCCAAATCTGTTTCTCCAGCCCTGACCTCTCTCCTTCTTTGTAGTGTCAATTTTCCTTCTGCCTTCAGGACATCTCTACTTTGATGTCCCTCCCTCATCTCAATCCTAACATGTCCAAAACAGAACTCATTATCTTCCCACCCAAACCCTGTTCTCCCACTACCTTTCCCTATCACTGTAGGCAACACCACTATTCCCCCATCACCCAAGCCTTTGACCTTACCATTTTCCTCCACTCATCTCTCTCTAATTTAACCCACCTATTCAATCTGCCTCCAGATCCTGTCGGTTCTACTTCATTCATTCATCATTCATTCATTCGTTCATTCGATCAATCTTCTTTATTGTGTGTTTACTTTGTGCAGAGCACTGTACTGAGAGCTTGGGAGAGTACAATACAACAATAAGCCAATGCATTACATGCCCACAAGGAGTTATACCGTTAAAATCTGCCCTGTCCCCTCCGTACACACTGCTGCTACACTGATCCAAGCACTTATCTTATCTCCCCTTGACAGCTACATCAACCTCCTTGCTGACTACCCTGCCTCCCATTGCTCCCTACCCTAGTCTTTACTTCACTCTGCTGTCCAGAATGTTTTTCTAAAACAATCATTCGGTCCATATCTCCCCAATTCTTTAGAACCTCCAGTGTTTGCCCATCCACTTCTGCAACAAACAGAACCTACTTATCACCAGCTTTAAAGCCCACTGAAGCTCTTTCCTTATCTTACTTCACTGATTTCCTATTACAACCAAGCCCACATACTTCACTCCGTTCCCGAGAGGCCCGCCCGCGCTCACACCGCGCGGCCGTGCTGCTCCAGGAAGGATCCTCTCCTCAGAGCGCGCTGCCATATACGCCCGGGACTCCGTTCCCGAGAGGCCCGCTCGCCCTCCCGCCATCACACCGCTTGGCCTAGCCTGCTCCCGGAAGGATCCTCTCCTTAGAGCGCCGCCATAGACGCCCGGACTCCGTTCCGAAAGGGCCCCGCCCGCCATCACCACCTCGCGGCCTTGCCGCTCCCGGAAGGCTCTCTCCTCAGAGCGCCGCCATTGATGCCCGGGACTCCGTTCCCGAGAGGCCCACCCGCCCGCCCGCCATCACTGCGCCCCCACGGACGCTCCCCCTGCTTCCACACCCCCCCCCTACTTAAGCGACCTTCCTTAAAGTGCCCCTCATC
>NW_024045039.1:0-28966 GCF_015852505.1 Tachyglossus aculeatus
ATCAGTTGATCATATTTACTGAGCACTTACTTTGCACAGGGTACTGTAGTAAGCCCCTGGGAGAGTACAGTGCAACATAGTTGGTAGATGCATTCCCTGCCCATCACAAGCTTATAGTCTAGATGGGGAAGACAGACATTAATAGAAATAAATTAACTATGGATATGAACATAACTGCTGTGGGGCTGAGGGTGGGGTTGAATAAAGGGTACAAAAAGCTAAGTGCAAGGGTGATACAGAAGTGAGTGGGAAAGAGGAAATGAGGGCTTAGTTGGGGAAGACCTAAATATACTACTACTAATAGTAATAATTTTGGCATTTGTTAAGCACTTACTATGTGCCAAGCACTGTTCTAGGTACTGGGGTAGATACAAGGTAATCAGGTTGTCCCACATCGGGCTCACAGTCTTAATCCCCATTTTAAAGATGAGGTAACTGAGGCCCAGAGAAGTGAAGTGACTTGCCCAAAGTCACACAGCTGACAAGTGGCAGTGTAGGGATTAATAATAATAATAATAATAATGGCATTTATTAAGTGCTTACTATGTGCAAAGCACTTTTCTAAGTGCTGCGGAGGTTACAAGGTGATCAGGTCATCCCACAGGGGGCTCACAGTCTTCATCCCCGTTTTACAGATGAGGGAACTGAGGCACAGAGAAGTTAAGTGACTTGCCCAAAGTCACACAGCTGACAAGCGGCAGAGCTGGGATTTGAACCCATGTCCTCTGACTCCAAAGCCCGTGCTCTTTCAACTGAGCCATGCCGCTTTAGAACCCATGACCTCTGACTTCCAAGCCCAGACTCTTTCCAGTAAGCCACACGGCTTCTCTATACTTTAATAAGGCCTTGAAGCACTTAGAACAGTGCTTGACACACAATAACTGCTTAACAAATACCACTATTATTATATTATTATATTACGGAAGGCCAGGCATGCAAAATGAGAGGTAGATCAGCTGATATGGAAAAAATGCTGATCACCCAAAGAAGAGAAGTTTCTGAGTTAGGCAGTGTGGATTAGAAGCATCTAGTTGGTATTTGCTGTAATCAGGAAGTGGGCATCCCATCATGAAGACAAAGGACAGTGAGGGGGATTGGCTATCTGAGCACACTCTACATTTATTGAGTGCTTACTGTGTACAGAACAGTGTATTTAGAGCTTGTGAGAGTACAATATAACAGAGTTTGTTAGACATATTCTCTGACCACAAGAAGCAGCATGGCCTAATGGAAAGAGCAGGGTCTGAGAGTCAGACCTGGGTTCTAATCCTGGTTCCTCCATTAATTTGCTGTATAACCTTGGGCAAGTTACTTAACTTTTCTGTGCCTCAGTTTCCTCAACTGTAAAATGGGGATTCAATTCTCCCTCCTTCTTAGACTCTGAACCCCTTGTGGTACAGGGACTGTGTCCGATCTGGGTGAGGGGCCAGGGGGGTGGGGGAGCTCTAATCTTATTGAATATCTACACACCTCCTTCTGCTGGCTAGCTTATGCCCATTTTCTCTGATTTTATCTCTCCTGCCAGTTCAGACAGAAATATTCAACACCATCATCAATGGCATTTATTGGGCACTTACCATTTGTAGAGTACTGTACTAAGTGCTTGGGAGAGTAAAATATGACCAAACATGTTGTTCCCTGACCACCATGAGCCTCACAGTCTAGAGGACCCCATGTAAAGTAACCCTTCTTCCTGCTACTTATCTTTGCCAACAACTATTTCTCCCTGTGTCAATTAGATTCCTTAGGGAGGAGTGTCCCCTATTTATTAGACTATTGCTTCTTGAATAGTATCCAACTTAAGGTCATCCTCCTTCCTGAAAAGAGCACAGCGTCGCTCAGTGGAAAGAGCATGGGCTTTGGAGTCAGTGGTCATGGGTTCAAATCCCGGCTCTGCCACTTGTCAGCTGTGTGACTTTGGGCAAGTCACTTAACTTCTCTGTGCCTCAGTTGCCTCATCTGTAAAAGGGGGATTGACTGTGAGCCCCCTGTGGGACAACCTGATCACCTCGTAACCTGAACAGAGCTTTGCACATAGTAAGCACTTAATAAATGCCATCATCATTATTATTATTCTTATTCCCCTGCCCCATAGTCCCAGCTGTGAGAAATGTGTTTTTGCCATCACTCTTTCAATCAATATGATTTCCTGATCCAAGAGAACTGCTCTTTCTCTTTTCACCACACTGAGACATAGATCATTATTATATAGCCATCACACTTCAACATCTATCTACTTCAAGTCATAAGTGTCTGGCTCTGCATCAGAACAAAAATTCCACATCAGACCAAAACTCCTCACCTTTAGCTTTAAAGTACTTAATCACCTTGCTCCCTTCTACCTCACTTCGGTACTCTACCTCACTTCAGTACTCTACCTCTCTTCGCTACAACTAAGCCCACACCTTTCATTCCTCTAATGCTAACCTTATCACTGTACCTCATTCCCCTCTATGTGACTGCTGACCTCTCACCCACATCCTACCTCTGGCCTGGAATGCCCTCCCTCCTCGTATCAGACAGATAATTGCTCTCCTCCTCTACAAAACTTTACTGAAGGCACATATCCTCCAAGAAGCTTTCCCTGACAAAGCTCTCCTCTCCTGTCCTGCTCTGCTCTTACTTGTTCCTTCATTCATCCTTCCTCCTATCCCCACAGTGCATATGCATATATCTGTATACATCTGTAATTTATTTATTTATCTATATTGTCTGTCTCCTCCTCTAGACTGTGAGCTCACTGTCGGCAGAATTGTATCCATTCATTCATTCAATCATATTTATTGAGCACTTACTGTGTGCAGAGCACTGTACTAAGCGCTTGGGAAGTATAAGTTGGCAACATATAGAGATTGTCCCTATCCAACAATGGGCTCACAGTCTATTGTTATAGTGTACTCTCCCAAGCACTTAGTACAGTGCTTTGCACACAGTAAGCACTCAATAAATTTGATTGAATGAATGAATGGTGGAACTTCACTTTGCATAGTTGAGAGACTCTTTTTTCAGCTCTGTCACTCCAGTCCCAAATGCTTTCATGGAAGAAAAGAATAGACTAACTATTAACTGAAATTCATATCCTCCTGAAGGCAGTAGGAGAAAGGGGTAAAGACAAAATAAGAGCATAGAATGGGGAAGTCTCTCGATTGAATGATTGGATCTTGAATGGGAGAATGGGATAATGGTAAAGGGATAGCACAGCGGCATGAGGCTGTCAGTTTTGTTTGGGAAGACAGGAGGCCTCCTGAATATATTAGAGGGGAAATATATTCAGAGGGGAAATGAAGAGAGGACAAATTTGGAGTAGAAGTGAAGGCAAAGAGTGGCAGCATGGGTCAGTGGATGGAGCATTGGCTTGGGAGTCAAAGGTAGTGGGTTCTAATTCCAGCTCTGCCACTTGTCAGCTGTGTGACTTTGGGCAAGTCACTTCACTTCTCTGTGCCTCAGTTACATCATCTGTAAAATGGGGATTAAGACTGTGAGCCCCATATGAGACAACCTTGTAGTCCCCTCCCCCTAGAGCAGTGCTTGGTACATAGTAAGCACTTAACAAATACCATTATTATTATTATTATTAATAATAATAATAAATAGTGACAGGGAGCTACTTAATTAGCCTAGGAAGGCAAAGAATATAAACCAGAAGGCAACTGGGGAACAGCGCTCTCTGCTGGTGGCATCTGGTGGGCTTATTGGAGTCCTCCTGGGTGGGACATGAGAATCCTCATGACACTTGAGTGTTAGCAATCAAGACTAGTGCTGATAATGAACCATAACCAAATAAAACGCTGTTTCAATTTTTTAAGACATTTTGTTTCCTGAGGAGAAGTGAGATTTAGAGGCTCTAGAAAATCTCAAAGAAGCAAGGTGAAAAAGTGACATAGGTTGTCATGTCTCAAAATATCAGTTTCAAATGCAAGGGACTTAAATAAACAACTTGAAAACCCAGCCGTTCAATGGAAGACCGAGACTTCCTGAAAAAAGATATAGCCTTAATTTCACAGTCAGGGCATAAATCAATTCTCATTTTGCATTACAATTCCAAAGCACTTTGATCTCAGATTGTTCAAAGTGGTTTACCAACTTGAAGTAGATATTAACCAACTAAAATGCCAAGTGCTATAAAACTGAGTCGGATAGTATACTATTTTACCATGAGTATTGGATTGTGAACTTGAAAAGAAATGAGGTTTTACAATTAGCCTTCAACTGAGTAGGCTTTTAGAGTCTAGACAAGATTCTTCTCAGATGGTGTCCCCAAACTCATAAAATATTCAAAATTCCACTAGGGATGCATATTCACTTTCAACCTTCGTAAAGAGTAGTGCACATGCTGAGCAACATATCAGACAATGGCTCTGGGAACAAACCCAACCCATGTTTCCCATGAATGAACAAAGAAAATTAACCATTTCACATTTCTGCCAAGCATGTCAGAAGTCCTGAGGGCTATAAATCAAGCCCCAGACATTAGAGTTTCTCTTGAGAGGGCTTTCCTAGAGATGTGCCAGAATGGAAGATACAAGCTCTTAAGAAAGTTTACCAATCTGTTGGTGTATAACCTGGTGTATATGTCAAAGACTGAACTCCTTATCTTCCCTCCCAAACCCTGCCCTCTCCCTGACTTTCCCATCACTGTAGACGGCACTACCATCCTTCCCGTCTCACAAGCCTGCAAACTTGGTGTCATCCTTGACTCCACTCTCTCGTTCACCCCTCACATCCAATCCATCACCAAAACCTGCCTTTCTCACCTCCGCAACATCACCAAGATCTGCCCTTTCCACTCCATCCAAGCCGCTACCTTGGTGGTTCAATCTTTCATTTTATCCCGACTGGATTACTACATCAGCCAACACCAACACCAACTCTCTCCTCGACCCCCTCCCGTCTGGCTTCCGTCCCCTACATTCCACGGAAACTGCCCTCTCAAAGGTCACCAATGACCTCCTGCTTGCCAAATCCAACGGCTCATGCTCAGTCCTAATCTTCCTCGACCTCTCAGCAGCCTTCGACACTGTGGACCACCCCCTTCTCCTCAACACGCTATCTGACCTTGGCTTCACAGACTCCGTCCTCTCCTGCTTCTCCTCTTATCTCTCCGGTCGTTCATTCTCAGTCTCTTTTGCAGGCTCCTCCTCCCCCTCTCATCCCCTTACTGTGGGGGCTCCCCAAGGTTAAGTGCTTGGTCCCCTTCTGTTCTCAATCTACACGCACTCCCTTGGTGACCTCATTCGCTCCCAAGGCTTCAACTATCATCTCGACGCTGATGACACACAGATCTACATCTCTGCCCCTGCTCTCTCCCCCTCCCTCCAGGCTTGCATCTCCTCCTGACTTCAGGACATCTCCATCTGGATGTCTGCCTGCCACCTAAAACTCAACATGTCCAAGACTGAACTCCTTGTCTTCCCTCCCAAACCCTGCCCTCTCCCTGACTTTCCCATCTCTGTTGACGGCACTACCATCCTTCCCGTCTCACAAGCCTTGGTGTCATCCTCGACTCCGCTCTCTCATTCACCCCTCACATCCAAGCCGTCACCAAAACCTGCCGGTCTCAGCTCCGCAACATTGCCAAGATCCGCCCTTTCCTCTCCATCCATACCGCTACCCTGCTCGTTCAAGCTCTCATCCTATCCCATCTGGACTACTGCATCAGCCTTCTCTCTGATCTCCCATCCTCGTGTCTCTCCCCACTTCAATCCATACTTCATGCTGCTGCCCGGATTGTCTTCGTCCAGAAATGCTCTGGGCATGTTACTCACCTTCTCAAAAATCTCCAGTGGCTACAAATCAATCTGCACATCAGGCAGAAACTCCTCACCCTGGGCTTCAAGGCTCTCCATCACCTCGCCCCCTCCTACCTCACCTCCCTTCTCTCCTTCTACAGCCCACCCCGCACCCTCCGCTCCTCTGACACTAATCACCTCACCGTACCTCGTTTTCGCCTGTCCCGCCATCGACCCCAAGCCCACGTCATCCCCCGGGCCTGGAATGCCCTCCCTCTGCCCATCCGCCAAGCTAGCTCTCTTCCTCCCTTCAAGGCCCTACTGAGAGCTCACCTCCTCCAGGAGGCCTTCCCAGACTGAGCCCCTTCCTTCCTCTCCCCCTTGTCCCCCTCTCCATCCCCCCATCTTACCTCCTTCCCTTCCCCACAGCACCTGTATATATGTATATATGATTGTACATATTTATTACTCTATTTATTTATTTACCTTGTACATATCTATTCTATTTATTTTATTTTGTTAGTATGTTTGGTTTTGTTCTCTGTCTCCCCCTTTTAGACTGTGAGCCCGCTGTTGGATAGGGACCGTCTCTATATGTTGCCAACTTGCACTTCCCAAGCGCTTAGTACAGTGCTCTGCACACAGTAAGTGCACAATAAATATGATTGATTGATTGATTGATCAGCCTCCTCTCTGATCTCCCATCCTCCTGTCTCTCCCCACTTCAGTCTGTCATGCTGCTGCCCAGATGATCTTTGTGCAGAAACACTCTGGGCATGTTACTCCCCTCCTCAAAAATCTCCAGTGGCTGCCTGTCAACCTATGAATCAAGCAAAAACTCCTCACTCTAGGCTTCAAGGCTCTCCATCACCTCGCCCCCCTCCTACCTCACCTCCCTTTTCTTCTTCTACAGCCTAGCCCACACCCTCCACTGCTCTGCCACTAACCTCCTCACTGTACTTTGTTCTTGCCTGTCCCACCATCGACCCCCGGCCCAAGTCCTCCCCCTGGCCTGGAATGCCCTCCCACTGCACATCCACCAAGTTAGCTCACTTCCTCCCTTCAAAGCCCTACTGAAAGCTCACCTCCTCCAAGAGGCCTTCCAAGACCAAGCCCCCTTTTTCTTCTCCTCCTCCCCATCCTCCCCATTCTGCCTCTTTCCCCTCCCCACAGAACCTGTATATATGTTTGTACAGATTTATTAATCTATTTATTTTACTTGCACATATCTTCTATTCTATTTATTTTGTTAATGATGTGCTTTAATTCTATTTGTTCTGACGACTTGACACCTGCCCACATGTTTTGTTTTGTTGTCTGTCTCCCCCTTCTAGACTGTGAGCCCATTGTTGGGTAGGAACTGTCTCTATATGTTGCCAACTTGCACTTCCCAAGCGCTTAGTACAGTGCTCTGCACACAGTAAGCACTCAATAAATACTATTGAATGAGGAGTTTTTGTTTGATGTGGTGGTGGATGGGCAACTAATGGAGTTTTTTGAGGAGCAGGGTAACCTGTCCTGAATTTTTTTGTAGAAAAATGATCTGGGCAGCAGAGTGAAGTATGGACTGGAGTGGGGAGAGAGAGGAGGCTGGGAGGTGATCAAAGAGGTTAATGCAGTAATCCAGTTGGTATAGGATGCGTGACTGTATTAACGTGGTAGCAGTTTGGATGGAGAGGAAAGGGAGGATTTTAGCGAAGTTGTGATGTTTATGTCTTCTAGGCCAAAATCCTTGGGAGACATAAAATTTCTCTCTAAAGTGTCTTCTATGAGCTACTAAACCACTGCAATTGGTGATCAGTCTGAACAACACCACAGCTCATGATTCAAGGATAAGCATTGATAACATGTAGCTTGAAGTCATCAAAAATTCTGCTACTGTGACAGCAGGTTCTTGTAAAAGGATGTTATGAAGCATGACATCACTTATGGAGGATGGCCAGTGCCATGTAGGAAGCTCGAATTTCAGCTCTGAAGGGAAATAAGAGCAGCATGACCTAGTGGAAAGAACCCAGGCCTTGGAGTCAGAAGACCTGGGATCTAATCTTGGCCCTGCCACTTGTCCTCTGTGTGACCTTGGGCAACTTACTTACCTTCTCTCTGTCTCAGTTACCTCATCTGTAAAATGGAGTTTAAAATTGTCAGCCCCATGCTATCACATGGACTGTATTCAACCTGATTAACTTGCATCTATCCCATGCTATGACATGGACTGTATTCAACCTAATTAACTTGCATCTATCTCAGTGCTTAGAACAGTGATAAGCCCATAGTAAGCACTTAACAAGTACCATATGAAAAACAGTAAGCCTGAAGACAAGAATCAATGTTTCTTGTGCCATAACAACAGCTTATCAAGTAACTTGACCAACATAACCAGAGCTGCCTCAGGAAGATAATTGGCATACTGTGGCAAGATCTAAGCCCAAACACCTATGTCCTGCAAAACTGCGGGATCGCAGACACTGAGTTGATAACAATGATAATAATTATTTTTATTATTATGGTATTTGTTAAATGCTTAATGTGTGCCAAGCACTGTTATAAAAGCTGGGGTGGATACAAAATAATCAGGTTGTCCCACATGGGGCTCACTGCCTTAACCCCTTTTACAGATGAGGTAACTGAGGCACAGAGAAGTTAAGTGACTTGCCCAAGGTCACACAGCAGACAAGTGGAGGAGTCGTGATTAGAACCCACATCCTTTGACTGCCAAACCCAGCCTCTTTCCATTAATCCACGATGTCAGAACTCATTCATCTCGTGATGTCAGAACTCAGGGAAGCCACTTGACCTAGTGGATAGAGCATGGGCCTGGGGTTGTAATCCCAGCTCATCCACTTCTCTGCTATTTGACCTTGGGCAAGTCACTCTATCCTAATCCTCCTCGACCTCTCAGCTGCCTTCGACACTGTGGACCACGCCCTTCCCCTGAACACGCTATTCAACCTTGGCTTCACTGACTCCGTCCTCTCCTGGTTCTCCTCTTATCTCTCCGGTCGTTCATTCTCAGTCTCTTTTGCAGGCTCCTCCTCCCCCTCCCAACCCCTTACTGTGGGGGTTCCTCAAGGTTCAGTTCTTGGTCCCCTTCTGTTCTTGATCTACACTCACTCCCTTGGTGACCTCATTCGCTCCCACAGCTTCCACTATCATCTCTACGCTGATGGTACCCAAATCTACATCTCTGCCCCTGCTCTCTCCCCCTCCCTCCAGGCTTGCATCTCCTCCTGCCTTCAGGACATCTCCATCTGGATGTCTGCCCGCCACCTAAAACTCAACATGTCCAAGACTGAACTCCTTGTCTTCCCTCCCAAACCCTGCCCTCTCCATGACTTTCCCATCACTGTTGATGGCACTACCATCCTTCCCATCTCACAAGCCTGCAGCCTTGTTGTCAACCTCGACTCTGCTCTCTCGTTCACCCCTCACATCCAAGCCATCACCAAAACCTGCTGGTCTCACCTCCACAACATTGCCAAGATCCGCCCTTTCCTCTCCATCCAAACCACTACCCTGCTCGGTCAAGCTCTCATCCTATCCCGTCTGGATTACTGTATCAGCCTCCTCTCCGATCTCCCATCGTCCTGTCTCTCCCCACTTCAATCCATACTTCACGCCGCTGCCCAGATTGTCTTCGTCCAGAAATGCTCTGGGCACGTTACTCCCCTCCTCAAAAAGCTCCAGTGGCTACCAATCAACCTACACATCAGGCAGAAACTCCTCGCCCTCGGCTTCAAGGCTCTCCATCACCTCGCCCCCTCCTACCTCACCTCCCTTCTCTCCTTCTACAGCCCAACCCGCACCCTCTGCTCCTCTGCCGCTAATCTCCTCACCATGCCTCATTCTCACCTGTCCCGCCGTCGACCCCTGGCCCACGTCATCCCCCGGCCTGGAATGCACTCCCTCCCCACATCCACCAAGCTAGCTCTCTTCCTCCCTTCAAGGCCCTACTGAGAGCTCACCTCCTCCAGGAGGCCTTCCCAGACTGAGCCCCCTCCTTCCTCTCTCCCTCGTCCCCCTCTCCATCCCCCCTGTCTTGCCTCCTTCCCTTCCCCACAGCACCTGTATATACGTATATATGTTTGTTCATATTTATTACTCTATTTATTTATTTATTTTACTTGTAAATATCTATTCTATTCATTTTATTTTGTTAATCTGTTTTGTTTTGTTCTATGTCTCCCCCTTCTAGACTGTGAGCCCACTGTTGGGTAGGGACCGTCTCTATGTGTTGCCAACTTGTACTTCCCAAGCGCTTAGTACAGTGCTCTGCACACAGTAAGTGCTCAATAAATATGATTGATTGATTGATTGATTGATTGATTCTCTGTTCCTCAGTTCCCTCATCTGTAAACTGGGGATTAAGACTGTGAGCCCCATGTAGCACAGGGACTGTGTCCAACCTGATTATTTTGTATTTACCCCAGTGCTTAGATCAGTGTATGGCACATAGTAAGTGGTTAACAAAGGCCATAAGAAAAGTGAAAAAACTCAATCATTCCTTTGCTCCTGTACATGAGCCACAGAGTGCTACTGGGCAAAATGCAGATATCAGGCTGCCATCTGACCTCCAATCTTCACTGCTTTAGCTCTACCCTTTCCTCCATACCCTTTCCTCCATCCAGGCTCGCATCTCCTCTTGCCTTCAGGACATCTCCATCTGGATGTCTGCCCACCACCTAAAACTCAACATGTTCAAGACTGAACTCCTTGTCTTCCCTCCCAAACCCTGCCTTCTCCCTGACTTTCCCATCACTGTTGATGGCACTACCATCCTTCCCATCTCACAAGCCCACAACCTTGGTGTCATCCTCGACTCTGCTCTCTCGTTCACCCCTCACATCCAAGCCATCAACAAAACCTGCTGGTCTCACCTCCGCAACATTGCCAAGATTCGCCCTTTCCTCTCCATCCAAACCGCTACCTTGCTCGGTCAATTTCTCATCCTATCCCGTCTGGATTACTGTATCAGCCTCCTCTCCGATCTCCCATCGTCCTGTCTCTCCCCGCTTCAATCCATACTTCACGCTACTGCCCAGATTGTCTTCGTCCAGAAACGCTCTGGGCATGTTACTCCCCTCCTCAAAAATCTCCAGTGGCTACCAATCAACCTACACGTCAGGCAAAAACTCCTCACTCTCGGCTTCAAGGCTCTCCATCACCTTGCCCCCTCCTACCTCATCTCCCTTCTCTCCTTCTACAGCCCAGCCCACACCCTCCACTCCTCTGCCGCTAATCTCCTCACCGTGCCTCATTCTTGCCTTCCCCGCCGTCGACCCCCGGCCTACATCTTCCCCCTGGCCTGGAATGCCCTCCCTCCCCACATCCGCCAAGCTAGCTCTCTTCCTCCCTTCAAGGCCCTACTGAGAGCACACCTCCTCCAGGAGGCCTTTCCAGACTGAGCCCCCTCCTTCCTCTCCCCCTTCTCCCCCTCTCGATCCCCCCTGCCTTACCTCCTTCCCCTCCCCACAGCACCTGTATATATGTTTGTACATATTTATTACTATATTCATTTATTTATTGTATTTGTACATATTTATTCTAATTATTTTATTTTGTTAATATGTTTTGTTTTGTTCTCTGTCTCCCCCTTCTAGACTGTGAGCCCACTGTTGGGTAGGGACCGTCTCTATATGTTGCCAACTTGTACTTCCCAAATGCTTACTACAGTGCTCTGCACACAGTAAGCGCTCAATAAATACAATTGAATGAATGAATGAACATTATATCTCCATCCTTTTTGACTCCCATATCCAACTTCCCTCACTAATTGTTTCAGAGGTTTCATTACCTCCTCAAGCCACCTGTACTCTCCCACTCCACAATCTCTTGCTCCAAATGACCTGACCACGTACTTTGCTGAGAAAAGCAACATTATCTATTGGTAAGAGCACAGGCCTTGGAGTCATAAGTCCTGAGCTCTGATGCTGGCTACACCACTTGTCTACTGTGTGACCCTGGGCAAGACACTTAACTTCTCTGTGCTTCAGTTACCTCATCTGGAAAATGAGGATTAGTCTGTGAGCACCAACTGAAATACGGATCAGGTCCAAACTGATTAGTTTGTATCTATTCTAGCTCTTAATACAGTGCCTGGCACATAGTAATCACTTAACAAATACCCTTTAAAAACCAAAAGACCCCAAAGGAACAAAATAAGTATTAAAACCATCAGGTGTGACCTCCCTAAAATCTCCCTTGCTTTTATACAGTTCCTCTCTCCTCCTGCCACTTCTTTAACTCTCTCATCTTTCCCAGCACTATCTCAAGAAGAGATCTCCTGTCTTCTCTCAAAATCCACCACCTCCTCCTGTACTTCTAACCCCTTCTCTTTACACCTAATTCAAACAATTGCTCCCTTCCTTCTTCCCTCCTTGACTGCCATTTTCAACTTTTCACTCTCAAGTGCTTTCTTTCCCACTGCTTTCAAGCATGCTCCGTTTTCTTCTGTCCTAAAAATCCCTTCCTTGATCCCACAGCTCCCTCCAGTTATCACCCCCTCTCCCTCCTACCATTCCTCTTCAAATTCCTTTAGTGAGTTGTCTATACCAACTGTTTCCTCCAATTCTCTCCTTGACCCCCTCCAATCTGGCTTCCACCCTCTTCTCTCCAGAGAAACTGCCCTCTCAAAGGTCATCAGTGATCTCCTTCTTGCCAAGTCCAATGGCTCCTACTCCATCCTAATCCTCTTTAACCTCTAAACTTCCTTCCACACTGTCAACTACCCCTTTCTCCTGGAAACACTGCCCAGCCTTGGCTTCTCTGACACTCCCCTCTCCTGGTTCTTCTACTTCTCAGGCTTCTTCTCAGTCACATTCACTGGCTTCTCCTCAGCCTCTCACCCCTTATCTGTGAGAAGCCTTCAAGGGTCAGTCCTGGGTCTCCTTCAATTCTTCATCTACACCCACTCCCTTGGAGAACTCATTCATTCCCTTGACTTCAACTACCATCTCTATGCTCATTATTCCCAAATATACATCGCCAGACCTTATCGCTCTCCTTTTGTACTATCTTACATTTCCTCCTGCCTTTAGGACACTTTACTTGGATAACCTGATGACAACTCAAACTAGACATGTACAAAAAAGAACTCATCTTCCTCATCTTCCCACCCAAACCATGACCTCCAACAGACTTTCCTATCACTGTAGAAAGCACCACCATCCTTCCTATATCATAAGCCCATAACCTTGGCATTATTCTCGGTTCATCTCTCTCATTCAACACGTCTATTCAGTCTGTCAACAAATCCTGTCAGTTCAACCTTCACAACATCACTAAAATCCACTCTTTCCTCTCCCATCCAAACCACTTGCCATACTCCTATACCACCTTGATTACTGAATTAACCTCCTTGCTGACCTTCCTGCCTCCTGCCTCTCCCCTCTTCAATCCATAGTTTACTCTGCTGCCAGGATCATTATTCTACAAAACCATTCAGTCACTTCTCAAGAATCTTCAGTGGTTGCCCATCCATCTCTGCATCAAACATACCATAGGTCTTAAAAGCATTTACTCCCCCTCCCCCCTCCTATCTCACCTTCCTGATTTCCTATTACAACCCACCCCTCATAGTTTGTTCCACTAACGCCAACCTACTTGTTGTATCTCGATTTCATTTATCTCACTACTGACCTCTCACCCACATCCCGCCTCTGACCTGGAACCACCTCCCCTTTCATATCCAATAGACCATCACTATCTCCATCTTCAAAACCTTATTAAAAACACATCTCCTCCAAGCAGTCTTCTCCAACTAAGGACTCATTTCCTCGTATGTACATATCCATAATTTCTTTATTTACATTAGTGTCTGTCTGTAAGATCATTTTGGGCATGTAACCTGTCTATGAACTCTATGTGGTACTCTCCCAAGTGCTTAGTACAGTGCTCTACAAATAGTAAGTGCTTAATAACTATGACTGATGGGTTATTTGATTTTAAGATCCCCTGGAGGAGCTGTAATCACCAAAGGGCTTTGAAAATAAGGTGAGTTGTGGTCTGTTGGCTGTGAAGGGAGAGGGCGTTTCAAGCAATGGGGTCAGTGTTAGCAAATATTGGGCGGTGGGATAGGTGAGAAGGAGGCATAAGTGAGTAGGTTAGCTTAAGAGGAATGAAGATCATTAGCTTTGGATGTAGTGGAAGAAGATAGAAAAGAAGGAGAGAGCTGATATTGAATTTTAAGGTCAGTGATCAGGAATTTCTGTTTGATGTGGAGAGAAATAAACAATTATTGGAGGTTTTTGAGGAAGGGAAAGTGGGCAGTAGGTTTAAAATAAATAATGTACGTAGCAGAATAAATTACAGACTGGATAAGGAAGAGGCAGGAGATAGTAAGGTCAATTAGAAGGCTGATGCAGTAGCCAAGCCAGCAAGTACTGGGACCAGCATGGTGGAGAGAAAGGGGTGGATTCTGGAGACTTTGTGAACCCACAGGATTTGTTGACAGATTGAATGTGGGAGTTAAAAGAGAGGGAGGAGTCACGAGTAATGCCTAGATTATGGTCTTGAGAGATGTGAAGGGTGATAGTGCCGTCCACTGTGATGGGAAAGTGAGAATGGGAAAATAATTTGAGAGGAAAGGTGCCTCTGCCATCATCTTCCTGAACCTCCCTCTTTACTTCCTCAACCTTATCCTTCCTTTCAAGTTCCCCCACAGCCGGAACCCTGATTGCTTCTGGCATCTCCCTCTTCAACAGAGTAGCTGAGGGGTTATTGTGGAGTGGCTGTGGCAAGAACAAAGTTGTCTTTGGTGACTGGTGGGGTCCCTCAAGGAACCAACAGGGGGGATCAGGGATGTTGACATCACCAAGGGCTGGGAACTGAGAGAAGCAGTGTGGCTTTGTGGATAGAGCACAGATCTGGAAGTCAGAAGGACCTAGGTTCTAATTTTGACTCCACCACTTGTTTGCTATATGACACTGGGCAAGTCACTTAATTCCTCTGTGTCTCAGTTACCTCATCTGCAAAGTGAGAATTAAGACTGCGAGCCCCATGTTGAACATGAATTGTGTCCAACTTTGTTAAAGTCTATCTGCCCCAGTGCTTAGTATAGTACCTGCTACATACTATGTGCTTGACAAATACCATTAAAACAAAACAAAACAAAATACAAATAACTGCCAGGAAGTCCCAGGGAATCAGCTGTGGGTCCTGCATCCCCCTACCCAGGGGGAAGCTGTTGAAGAGTGAATCACACTGGATGGGTTGTGTTGGGCAAATCCCAAAAGGATCCCCCTGGCTGCTGAGGCCCTGGGGTGGAGCTAGTAGAGGAGGCTAGTTGCCAGCAGGAGTGGGCCTGGAGTAGGGTCAGGGTAAAGGCCAATCAATCAATCAATCACATTTATTGAGTGCTTGTTATGTGCAGGGCATTCATTCAGTCATATTTATTGAGTGCTTACCGTGTGCAGAGCACTGTACTAAGCACTTGGGAAGTACAAGTCGGCAACATATAGAGATGGTCCCTACCCAACAACGGGCTCACAGTCTAGGGCATTGTACTAAGTGCTTGGGAGAGTACAATATAACAATAAAACAGTCACATTCCCTGCCCACAATGAGCTTACAGTCTAGAAGGAGCTAGAAGAGAACCATCCTCCATTGGATGATGGGCAGATACAGGGGCGGGGCAAAGAGCAAAGACTAACACTCTGAATTGGATAATGAGAAAAATTGGGGAAACGAGAGCCCCCTTCAGAGGGCAATCAAGCTGGGGAGGGGAAGAGGGCTAGTTTCAAACAGTAGAGAACCTTCTTAATAATAGTAATAATGATGGTATTTGTTGAGCACTTCTAAGTGCAAGCACTGTTCCCAGGTGAGGTTCACAGTCTTAATCTCCAATTTACAGTTGAGCTAACTGAGGCATGTAGAAGTTAAGCAACTTGCCCAAAGTCAAACAGATGACAAGTGGCAGAGCTGGGATTAAAACCCACGACCTCTGACTCCCAAGCCCATGCTCTTTCCACTAGGCCATGCTGCTTCTTACAGATATAAGTGGTAGCCTGGAAGTACTTTCTCTCCTAGGATGCTTTACCCAGTGGGATATTGGATATCCCTAAGAAATACCATTCACCCCTTATTTTGGACTCAACAATGCTACACGGGGTATTGAGTCCATTTAATTTTTCCATTTACAGTGGATAAAACTAAAAATGATTTGATTGAGTCTTTGAGCTAAGGTTTATTCAAGCATAATATAGTGCAAATCTTCCAAGAGAGAGGTTTTTGATGACATTTTTATTTCCTTTGTTCATTATACCGCTATCCTTGGGGACTTTATGGTGATTGACACCAAGTAAGTGTCAAATACTGTTCTAGGTTCTGGGATATATACAAATAATTATATTGGGCACAGTCCCTGTCCTACATGGGGCTCACAGACTTGATTTCTTCTAGAGTTTGAAATGTAACTGTCATGGTCTCAGCTAACACTGACAAAATTTGAAAATCACCTAAAATTTCAAATAGTTATCAAATATTAATGTCTTCTTTTATGTATTTCTTGTTTCTCTGCCCTTGGCAACTGAAGCACAATGGGAAATATCTCCCAGAATAAGAAACTTGGCACAAAGGAGTGATTGTCCAATTACATTTGAGAATGAAAAATGTTCTACATTATTTGTTTATGTACTTTACTGATGAGTTCAGTGATGTAGATAAAACCATTTAAGTTTTCTTCTACTCATTTAATATGAAGACGATTTCTTGAAACATAATGGGACTCTTCGATATGAGTTGTTAAAAGCACTAGCTCGGGCTGCATTCTGCTTGTCATAAAGAATTACGCTTTCAAAAATCTACTTCTTTCCTATCATAAGATTATTTCTGTAGCAGCAGTGTTGACCCTCTGATGTCACCAAAGCAAAATTACTTGGCTATGGTCATAATAGCACATTCTCCAACAAAGACACAGACAAATAGAAAGGAAAATTCATTCAATCGCATTTATTACGCATTTACTGTGTGCAGAGCACTGTACTAAGTACTTGGGAAAGTTCAATACAACAATAAACAGTGACACTCCCTGCCCACAATGAGCTTACAGATTCTATAAGAATATGAATTGACTCATCATATCAACTCCAAAACCTAACAAGTTCATCACCTTGAGAACTGTCAATGGAGGGCATTCCAGGCCCGGGGGATGACGTGGGCCGGGGGGTCGATGGTGGGGACAGGCGAGAGCGAGGTACAGTGAGGAGATTAGTGGTGGAGGAGCGGAGGGTGCGGGCTGGGCAGTAGAAGGAGAGAAGGGAGGTGAGGTAGGAGGGGGCGAGGTGATGGAGAGCCTTGAAGCCCAGGGTGAGGAGTTTCTGCCTGATGCGCAGATTGATCGGTAGCCATTGGAGGTTTTTGAGGAGGGGAGTGATATGTCCAGAGCGTTTCTGGACAAAGATAATCCGGGCAGCAGCATGAAGTATGGATTGAAGTGGAGAGAGACACGAGGATGGGAGATCAGAGAGAAGGCTAGTGCAGTAGTCCAGACGGGATAGGATGAGAGCTTGAATTAGCAGGGTAGCGGTTGGGATGGAGAGGAAAGGGCGGATCTTGGCAATGTTGCGGAGCTGAGACCGGCAGGTTTTGGTGACGGCTTGGATGTGAGGGGTGAATGAGAGAGTGAAAGAATGGACATTGATGCTGAGGTAAAAATAAAAGTCTTTGGGCCTCAGGTGGTTGGGTAGCTAAATGGACTGGTCTACTTCTGCTCTGTGAATATGCCTTACATCAACTGATAATCACCAACATCATCTACTTCATCATCGTATTCCCAAAGAGAGCTAAAAATCATGGATTTATTCAATCGTATTTATTGAGTGCTTACTGTGTGCAGAGCACTGTACTAAGTGCTTATGCACATCAGTTGTAAACAGTGGCAGTGTGTCAAGTGGAAAGAGCACAGGACTGAGTCAGGAAACCTGAGTTCTAATCCCAACTGGTGGCCTGTCTGCTGTGTGACTTGGGCAAGTGGGATATGGTCTGGGGGAAGGCTTTTATGGTAGTGAAGTTGTACCCCAATGGGTTGTACCCCAGTGTCTGTTCTGTGACCTTGGGCAAGCCACTTCTCTGTGCCTTAGTTCCCTCACCTGTAAAATGGGGATTACGACTGTGAGCCCCACATGGGACAATCTGATCACCCTGTATCTACTCCATCACTTAGAACAGTGCTTGGCACATAGTAAGCACTTACCGAATACCATAATTATTATTATTATTTGACTTTTCTGTTTTTCAATTTCCTCATCTGTGAAGTGGGGATTAAATACTCGCTCAAAGACTGTGGCACAGGGAATGTATTTGACCTGATTGCATTTTATCTATGCCAGTGTTTGGCACAGAGTAAGCATTTAACAAGTATCAAAATCATTATTATTATTTTATAAGCCAGTGCTGGTCAAACTGTGGCTCTTCTTTGATTTCTGTGTGGCTCATGAGGAACAGCCAGGTTATATATGCTTTGGAGTTTGCTTCCCATAGATGTGAGTGTCCAACGAGTAGAGTCTCAGCTCCAGCTTCTGGATCTCTGATTACTGTGTGGCTTCCTGGAGTTGAGAGTGTGGTGGAGGGATTTAAAGAGGTGGCGCAGGTGGGATGAGGACAGATATATAGATGCAGGTCATCTCCTCCCCCTTCCTCCCTCCCCCGGTCTTTCCCTCTAGATTGTAAACTTGTCCCTCTAGACTGTAAATTCACTGTGGGCAGGGACTGTGCCTACCGAGTCTATTGTATTGTACTTTCCCAAGCACCTAGAACAGTGCTCTGCCCACAGTAAGCTTTCAATAAATATCATTGATGATGATGATGATGATAATGATGATGATGGTCTCAGTGAACTAGAGGAAGCATGGGACTCAGGTACAGCCATTACAGCTGCACACAGGGGTAGCAGCAGGAGTAATCCAGTAGTAGTATTAGTAGTATTGAAGCAAGAGAAGCAGCATGGCACAGTGGAAAGAACACGGGCTTGGAAGCCAGAGGTCTTGGGTTCTAATCCTGATTCTGCCTGTCAGCTCTGTGACTTTGGGCAAGTCACTTAACTTTTCTGTGCCTCAGTTATCTCATCTGTAAATGGGGATTAAGACTATGAGCCCCACATGGGACAACCTGATCACCTTGTATCCCCCCAGTGCCTAGAACAGTGCTTTGCACATAGTGAGCACTTAACAAATGCCATCATCATCATCATTGATGATAATAATGGTATTTGTTAAGCACTTACAATGTGCCAGGCACTATACTAAGTACTAGGTTAGGTACAAGATAACTGGGTTGGACACAGTCCCTGTTCCACATTGGACTCACAGTCTTAATAAAAGAATGAGTGCTATGTACACAGTGCGTGCTCAATAAATATAATTGATTGATTGATTCTGAGTTCTAGGTACTCTCTACCCTTGTAAACTTGAGAAGTATCTTGGTATCTTGGAAAGAGCATGGACCACTGAGTCAGAGGAGACAGGTTTTAATCTGAGTTTCTAAAATCTCACTCAATTAAATCTCCCCCTCCTTCCTAATCTTGATAATCTGCTACAGTCCAGCAAACACATTTTGCTCCTCTAATGCCAATCTATTCACTGTACCAAAATCTATTTGTCTCAGTTCTGACCCCTTGCTCCCATCTGACTTGAAACTCCAACTTCAAATCCAACAGACCACCATTCATTCATTCATTCAATCATATTTATTGAGCACTTGCTGTGTGTAGAGCACTGTACTAAGTGCTTGGGAACATATAGAGACGGTGCCTACCCAACAACGGGCTCACAGTCTAGAAGAGGGAGACAGACAACAAAACAAAGCATGTAGACAGGTGTCAAAATCGACAGAACAAATAGAATTATACCTATCTGCACATCATTAGCAAAATAAATAGAATAGTAAATATGTACAAGTAAAATAGAGTAGTAAATCTGTACAAATATATACACTCTCCCCATATTCAATATGACAATATAACAGACACATCCCCTGCCCACAATGATCTTACAGTCTAGAGGTGGAGGCAAACATTAATATAAATTTTTAAATTAGGGAGCTGTTCATAAGAGTTGTGGGGCTGAGGGAATGGTGAATAAAGGGAGCAAATCCAAGTGCAAGGGAGACACAGAAGGGAGTGGAAGAAGAGGAAAGGAGGGTCTGATTGGGGAAGGCCTCTTGGAGGAGATGTGCAAAAGACAAATAGGGCTTTGAAGATGGGAAGAGTGAACATCTGTTAGACATGAACAGAAAAGGCATTCCAGGCCAAAGTCAGGGTGTGGGTGAGAGGTGGTGATGAGATAGATAAGACTGAGGTACAGTGAGTAGGTTGCATTAGAGGAGTGAAATGTACGGGCTGGATTGCAGTAGGAAATCAGGGGGTAAAGTAGAAGGGGGCAATGTGATTGAGTGTTTTAAATAAATCTGCTTGAAATCTCAGAAATCTGCACGAGCATGTCCTCAACATATGGAACATTGAAGAGATGGCACAAGACTTCAGTGATGTCACCATAATCATTATGTGTACTTCCCAAGCGCTTAGTTCAGTGCTCTGTGCACAGTAAGCACTCAATAAATATGATTGAATGAATGAATGAATTATTTTCAAGAAGAAAGGGGAGAGGGGTGATAATGATAATTATAGATGAATCTCTGTGCTCTTTTTTATTACTATAGTATTTGTTAAGTGCTTACTACGTTTCAAACACTGTTCTACGAGCTAAATACAATTAATGAAGGGATAAATAAAATGAATTAGGTTGGACACCAGCCCTATCCCCACATGGGGCTCTCAGTCTAAATACTTTCCATCACAGGCAAGGTACTAGGTAGAAGCGTTCTGAACAAATTATTAAAGAACAGTGTGGCCTAGTGGATAGAGCACTGTTCTGGGAGTCAGAAGGGCCTGGATTCTAATCCCATCTCTACCACTTGTATGCTGTGACCTTGTGCCAGTCATTTCACTTCTCTGGGCCTCAGTTACCTCTTCTATACAATGGGGATTTAGACTGTGAGCCCCTTTTGGGATAGGGACTTTGTCCAACCCTATTTGCTTGTACCTACCCCATCGTTTAGTACAGTGCCTAGCACAAAGTAAGTGCTTAACAAATACCACTATGAGAACATAGTTGACTGTCCACTACCCAGATCTCAGTATATCATCAGACATGATCTTATCATTGTGACAGAAACCGCAAACAGGTGGCAGAGCTGGGATTAGAACCCATGTCATTGTGACTCCCAGCCCTGAGAGCTCACCTCCTCCAGGAGGCCTTCCCAGACTGAGCCCCCTCCTTCCTCTCCCTCTCCCCATCCCCCCCACCCTACCTCCCCACAACACCTGTATATATGTTTGTACAGATTTATTACTCTATTTATTTTACTTGTACATATTTACTATTCTATTTATTTTATTTTGTTAATATATTTTGTGTTGTTGTCTGTCTCCCCCTTCTAGACTGTGAGCCCATTGTTGGGTAGGGACCGTCTCTATATGTTGCCAACTTGTACTTCCCAAGCGCTTAGTACAGTGCTCTGCACACAGTAAGTGCTCAATAAATACGATTGAATGAATGAATGAATGAATATCCACTAGCCCACACTGAAGGAAGAGATGAAACAAAACACTAAGACAACATAAAGACAAAAATAAAGATTGAAGTAGGGTACTGCAGCTGGAAGAGTAAAATTTCAGGCTCACCAAATTCTGCTACCTAGACAATATGAGAAGCAACATGGCATCGTGGGGAGCGTGGGAAGGCGCCGAGACAGGGAGTATGTGCACACAAACCGTACCCAACAGCTCAAGGCCAAACAGACTCAACAACAGGAGATAAAGGGACCAGGGCAAGAAAAACAAGCTTGCACCTGCAAAGCTCGGAGGCAACCTCAAGGCCATATCCGCAGCCAGCGATGGTTGGCAACGGGTGGCTGGGGGCCAGCAAGAGCAAACGCTTCGTGATGGACAGAGCTGTTGCTAGGCTTGTGGCTGGAGGGTGGCGAGTGAGTGTGCTACATGGCCTGAGAAAACCCTGCCCCCGGGCAACGGGGGGTATAAGAGACGAACAAGACAAGGGGGGGTACACACACAGGTGCCCTCTCTCCCTCCCTTTCTCTCTCTCTCTCGTTCTCTCTCTCTTTATTAACCATGTAATCGCTGATAGCAAATAAACGGCAACCAAGCTTTGGACCTCTGGCTGACTCTTCCTGGTGTGAACGCGCGGCCTGCGTCCGGAGACGTCCGAAGACCCGGAGAGGGTAAGAACCCGAGAGTTGCCCCCGAAACCCCGGGGAGCAACGGGCATAGTAGGTACAGCACGGATCTGGGGGTCAGAAGATCATGGGTTATAATCCTGGCTCTGTCACGTGTCTGCTGTGTGGCCTTGGGCAAGTCACTTCACTTCTCTGTTTCTCAGTTACCTCATCTGGAAAATGGGGACTGAGACTGTGAGTCCCATGTGGGACAGGGACTGTGTCCAACCCAAATTGCTTGTATCCTCCCCAGCACTTATTACAGTGCCTGGCATGTAATAAGCACTTAACAAAGACCACAATTATTAAGTATAACTATATTATATCATATCATATATTATATTATATGATAATATTATATATTGTCCAGTGATGTCTGGATAGATAAGGAATAGAAACAACAAAATCTGTCTTTCAACAGACTGCAGAACAGAGTGTGGAAATAAAGGGGCATCAAAACATCATGGCTTAGTGGAAAGAGCACGAGCTGAGTGTCAGAGGAATTGAATTCTAATTCCAGTTCCACCACTTACCTGCTCTGTGACTTTGGGCATGTCACTTAACATCTCTATGCCTCAGTTTTCTGTTCTGCAAAATGGGAATTCACTGCCTGCTCTCCCTGCTACTTAGATTGTGAGCCCTATTTGGAACCTCATTATTCTGTATCTGGCTTGGCACATAGTAAGCACTTAAATACCACAATTATTGGCTCACTCATTCATTCAATCGTATTTATTGAATACTTACTGTGTGCAGAGCATTGTACTAAGTGCTTGGAAAGTACAATTCAGCAACAAATAAAGTTCCTACCCAGTTGAAGGCTTATAAAGCTGAGATATCCAAACTCCTACATTTATGAGAAATCTGGACCAACGATACAAGACACATCAGGTTTTTGAGCAGTTTCACCAGGCTCATATGCAAACCATATTCAGTGTCAAGTGCTCACCTCTGCTGGGAGAAGAATCAGCCACAGAAGGATACCTAAGCAGCTGTTGTGTGGTAAACTGAAATGAGGTCCATGCCTGGAAGTAGGGTAGAATAAATATTACAAAGACATAGCGCAGCATATTCTTAGTGTGATATAGCAGTGGATTGTTGGGAGAATATCAGAGTGGACAGGCTAATCTGGCATGCAGCAATCATGAGAAGAATTATCTTCATGAGCAAACACTTGGTGAAAATTGGACTAATCTAAGGTAGACTCACAGAGTCAAAGACAGGGACAGCTACATTCTCACACATGGGTAGGCTCTTACCATCAGTAGCTTCATCTTCAAAAATGGAGATGATCGGGTTTAGGAATCTGGGATTTTCTTTTCCTTTTTGAAGCATTTTTTGGGGGAGAGAAGGAGGTAAGCATATGTATTGTATGTGTGAGTCTGAGAAGAGAGAAGCAGCATGGCTTAGGAAAGAGCACAGGCTTGGCAGTCAGAGGACATGGGTTCTAATCCCAATTCCACCACTTATCAGTTATGTGACCTTTGGCAAGTCACTTCACTTCTCTGTGCCTCAGTTCCCTCATCTGTAAAATGGGGATTAAGACTGTGCATCTCACATGGGACAACCTGATTACCTTGTATCTACCCCTGCACTTAGAACAGTGCTTGGCACATCAAGCAAATACCATTATTATTATTATTATTATTATTATTATTATTATTATTATTATTAAGGGTACTGCTAGCATCTCCAAAGACCACTTAATTCAAAGAAAAAACATGTTACTTTTCACCAAAATACTCAGCATTAAGAAATCAGGTTCAAAGGTATTACTCGTGTTCAACAAAATGACATTTCTGTTAATTCTGTAAATGTTTGCCTGCTTTCTCAGCCAACTGCAGTTACCATCCATGAAGTAGATGAGAAAGAACAGGTGAACAGACTGGCCACATTTCCCCCTTACATGTTCTCTTAAAGCTTGATGGTAACCTCTTCACGGGAGTTCTCCCACAGAGGAAGGCCTGAAGCCCCATCTTGCCTTGCCCTAGTGCTACCAGGGAAGAGACAGCTGCAGTTTCAGGCTTGGCTGACTGCACCCCGATCTCTGAATATTAGTTAGGTCCACCACCCAGAACACATGCCCTCCACCCTTGCCATCTTAGATCAGGGGTTTTCATTTGAGAGGAAGAGTATTTTGAGGAAAGAGAGTTGTTGGCCAAGCAATGCTTCAGGAAGATTATCCATGCAGCAGCATGTAGTGTACATTGTATAAAGGGGGAGACTAGTGAGAAGGTTAATGCAATAGTTTAGTTGGGGTAGCACAAGAGTTTGTAGCTGGGATTTTGCTGTTCGAGTAGAAAGGAAGTGGAGTATCTGGATCATATTGTGTGGGAAATACAAATAGATTTGGATTTGAGAGTTGACTGATGACAAAGAGGTTGCAAGTTTCTGTGATTGGGAAAATTATGGAATTTTCAACTGATGTGGGAAAGATAGGAGAAGTGGGTTTAGTGGGGAAAGATGTTTGGTTTTTAGGGTTTTTTTGGCATGTTGAGTTAAAGGTGCTGGCAAGGCTATCTAAGTGATATTTTGGAGACAAGAGAAAATGAGGGATTGAGGGTTAGGACCACAAAGATACATTTGGGAATCCTCTGTACAGTTGTGGTAGTTGAAGCCATGGGAGTGTATGTTCTCCCCGAGAAAGTGAGAGTAAAGCACGAGAGTAAAGGACATAGAAGGGAGCTTTAGGTGATGTCTGTGGTAAGTGCATTAGAGATAGAGGAAAGGTGAGACAATGAGACTGAGAAAGAGCAGTTAGAGAAGTAGGAGGACAGTATAGGTCAGCCAAACTAATGTTTTGAGGAGGAAGGAGCAGTTCACAATGTCAAAAGCAGCAGAGAGATCGAATAGGATTGGGATGGAGTAAAACCCAACTGACTTGGCTATTAGGCTATTGGTAACCTGGGAGAGAGCAGTGTCAATGAAGTGAAGTGGTTAAAAGCTAGACAGCTGAGAGTTGAGAAGCTAGAAAACTGAGGGTTGAGAAGAGAGTTGTGGTGGGAAAATCAAGGCAATAGGTATGTCCAACTTATTCAAGGAGTTTAGAGTTTAATGTCCTCTCATCACCTCAAGCTTAACATGCCCATAACAAAACTCCTTAACATTTCACCCAGAGTCCTTCCCCTGACTTTCTCATCACTGTAGATAGCACCAACACAACATGTCTCACAAACTCATAACCTTGGTGGTATCCTTGACTTCTCTCTCTCATTCAACCCATATATTCAGTCCATCACTAAATCCTGTCAGTTCCACCTTCACAGCTTCACTAAAATCCTCCCTTTCCTCTCCATCCAAACTGCAACCACATTAATACAATCACTTATCCTATCCTGCCTTGATTACTATATCAGCTTCCTTGCCGACCTCCCAGCCTCCTGTCTCTCCCCAGTCCAGACCATACTTCACTCAGCTGCCCAGATCTTTTTTTTAACAAAAACGTTCAGATCATGTTTCTCCACTCCTCGAGAAACTTCAGTGGTTGTCCCCACCTCAACATCAAACAAAAACCCCTCACCTTTGACTTCAAAGTACTCAACCACCTTGCCCCCTCCTACCTCACCTCACTGCTCTCCTACTACAACCCAGCCAGCACACTTCTCTCCTACAGACAATTACTCTCCCCAACTTCAAAGCCTTACTGAAGGCACATCTCCTCCAAGAGGCCTTCGCTGACTACACTCCCCTTTCCTCTTTTCCCACTTCCTTCTGAGTCACCCTGACTTACTCCCCTTATTCATCCCCCCTCCCAGCCCACAGCGCTTATGTACATAAATTGTCATTTATTTATATTAATGTCTGCTTCCCCATCTAGACTGTAAGCCTGTTGTGGGCAGGGAATTTGTCTGTTTATTGTTATATTGTATTTGCCCAAGCACTTAGTACAGTGCCCTGCCCAGCCCACACCCTCCACTCCTCTGCCGCTAACCTCCTCACTGTGCCTCGTTCTCACCTTTTCTGCCATCAACTTCTGGCCCACATCCTACCTTTGGCCTGGAATGCCCTCCCTCCACACATCTGCCAAACTAGCTCTCTTCCTCCCTTCAAAGCCCTACTGAGAGCTCACCTCCTCCAGGAGGCCTTCCCAGACTGAGCCCCCCCCCTTTTCCTCTCCTCCTTCTTCCCTCCCCATTGCCTCCCAAACCCCCTTCCCCTCCCCACAGCACTTGTGTATGTGTGCATGTATGTATTACTCTATTTATTTTGTTAATGATGTGTATATAGCTATAATTCTATTTATTTTGATGGTACTGACACCGATCTACTTGTTTAGTTCTAGACTGTGAACTCGTTGTTGGGTAGGGACTGTCTCTAGATGTTGCTGATTTGTACTTCCCAAGCACTTAATACAGTGCTCTGCACACAGTAAGCACTCAATAAACATGATTGAATGAATGAATGCATAAGTACTCAATAAATATGATGGAATGAATGTATGAGTAACCTTTACACAGTACCTTGATCTCGTCTATCTCACTGCCGACCCCTCACCCACCTCCTTCCTCTGGCCTGGAACGCCGTCCCTCCTCAAATCTGACAAACAATTACTCTCCCCACTTAAAGTCTTGTAGAAGGCACATCCTCTCCAAGAGGCCTTTCCTGACAATGCCCTCTTTTCCTCTGCTCCCATGCCCTTCTGCATTGCCCTGACTTGCTCCCTTTTTTCGTTCTCTCTCCCAACCCCACAGCACTTCATTTATTCATTCAGTCATATTTATTGAGGGCTTACTTTGTGCAGAGCACTGTACTAAGCACTTGGGAGAGTACAATATGACAATAAACAGTCACATTCTCTGCCAACAAGGAGCTTACAGTCTGGGCAGGGGGAGGGAGGGAAGACATCAGTACAAATAAGTGAAATTACAGATACATACATAAGTGCTGTGGGGTTGGGAATGGGGAAGAACAAAAGGAGCCAGTCAGGGCAATGCAGAAGGGAGTGGGAGATGAGGAAAAATAGGGCTTAGTCTGGAAAGGCTTCTTGGAGGAGATGTGCCTTCAGTAAGGTTTTGAAGGGGGAGAGTGTAATTGCCTGTTGATTTGAATAATAATAATATTGATGGCATTTATTAAGCACTTACTCTGTGCAAAGCACTGTTCTAAGTGCTGGGGAGGTTACAAGGTGATAAAGTTGTCCAACGAGGGGCTCACAGTCTTCATCTCCCATTTTACAGATGAGGTAACTGAGTTTCAGAGAAAGAAGGTGACTTGCCCAAATTCACACTGCTGACAATTGGCGGAGCCGGGATTTGAACCCATGACCTCTGACTCCAAAGCTTGGGCTTTTTCCACTGAGCCACACTTCTTCTCCTAAAGAAGAGTGAAGAGTGAAGTCATTCCAGGCCAGAGGCAGGACATGGGTGAGGAGTCAGAGATGAGACAGGGAAAATCGAGGCACAGTGAAAAGGTAAGCACTAGAGGAGTGAAGTTTGCAATCTGGGTTGCAGAAGGAGCTTTTTTCAGTCTTCAGGGAGAGACCAGACATTAGCACAGTATGTGGATAGGGCAAATAGTAGAGTAAAAGAATATTTACATAAGAATTGTGGGGTTCAGAGGAGTATCAAAGTACTTTAAGGTTACACAGCCCAACGCATAATAGATGGAGAATGGAGGGCAGATAGGGGAAATTAAGAGTTTCGTCTGGGAAGGCCTCTTGGAGGAGATGTGATTTTAGGAAGATGGGGAGAGTGGTGAATTATTATATATGAAAGGCAATGGAGTTCCAGACCCAGCAGGAGGACCTGTTTGGGGAATGAAAGAGTTAATTGTTGAGGTTCATCATTCACAGGGGTTCTTCTCTCCAAGATAATGGCAGTAAAGTGGAATGTTCTTTAAGGACTAGGGAGTTGAGACAGTACCCAAACAGAGAGACTTCCTGGCTCTAATTGGAAATTGACAATCTTGCCTAGATGACTGTGATTATTAACTCAGTCTCAGGAAAGAACTGTGTAAATTATATCAATTGTTTCTAAGGGCCTAATCCAGGTGGGTATTTATTGGCCTAACAATTACCTTTTTCAAATGATCTCTCCGTACGTTTTGTACATGACAGTCATGATATTATAGTCATTAACATACCAAACAGTCTCAGAGAAGTGAGCACTGCTCAACAGCTGCCCATGGAACTGTCCTTCAGGCTGAACGGTGACATGAAAACCACATAAAATGGGGGGCGGCGGGGGGGGGGTGACACTGGTAGACCATCTGGTCCAAGGGGAATGAACATCAGCAATGACTGGATGAAGACTCTAGGAATGCAAGAACATTTTGTCCTTGTTATTTATATGTTTTGTTTTGTTGTCTGTCTTCCCCTTCTAAACTGTAAGCCTGCTGTTGGGTAGGGACCGTCTCTACATGTTGCCAACTTGCACTTCCCAAGCGCTTAGTACAGTGCTCTGCACACAGTAAGTGCTCAATAAATATGATTGAATGAATGAATGAAATGAATTATATAGCTGAGGAGACAGGATTCATTGATCATGAAATGTTTCATGAACAAAAATGTTTTTAAAATTGCTATACTGGTTGTCGTGAGCCCCCAGTTTGGAACAACCAAGACCTTCCTAGACCTGGGAAGCCTCGGTGACATGTAGTAAAGTAAAACCACACCTCTGATCACCAAGGTTACAATGGAATGTTTTTTACTTAGTTTTACCAATGTGCAAGGTAGTGACACATATACGCAATCACCCACTCCACCAAGGGTCCATTATCATTCATTCACTCATTCAATCATTTTTATTGAACGCTTACTGTGTGCAGAGCACTGTACTAAGCACTTGGGAAGTACAAGTCAGCAACATGTAGAGATGGTCCCTACCCAACAACGGGCCCACAGTTTAAAAGCAATCTGCTGGTCAAAAGGGCCCATTCTGCAAATGATTCTTTTTTCTGATTCCAAGTGCTGCTGCCTTCTGCTGCTTTCGAGTGCTGCTCACTCAACTGTGAGCACTACCAAGTGGGCTAGACTGTGAGCCCACTGTTGTGTAGGAACTGTCCCTATATGTTGC
>NW_024045040.1:0-29507 GCF_015852505.1 Tachyglossus aculeatus
CCACTAGGAAACACTGCTTCTCAATATTCTTAAGTAATATTTATTGTCTAGGAATTCATCTTTGATCAAATATTTCAAAGAAGACTTGTGACATCTCATTGAACTGTGAGAATAATTGGATGAAATCCTGTAGGTGAGAGATATACACTGCTACATACTGATAAAGAGAGAATGCTTGGAAACCAATATTTGAACACAGGACTTAAATGATGTAAGGATCAGTCCAATATGCTAAAATGAATGTTGGGTGAAAGTATTATAAGTGAAAACAAAAAAATAGAATTCAGTCTACTTGTTGAAATCTCGCACCATCCAAACTCTGATTATGAGAGTTAGTCATGTTAGGCTATCATCATCATCATCATCATCATCGTATTTATTGAGCACTACTGTGTGCAGAGCACTGTACTAAGCGCTTGGGAAGTACAAATTGGCAACATATAGAGACAGTCCCTACCCAACAGTGGGCTCACAGTCTAAAAGGGGGAGACAAAAACAAACAAACTAACAAAATAAAAAAAATAGAAAAGATATCTAAAACTAAAATAAATAAATAAATTTACATCTAAACTTTCCTACTAGAGTAATTTTTCAATGATGGGTCTGGCTGCAGTCTATTTGCACAAACTCCCCTTGCCTCAAACAAAGCCTTTCTGAAGGCATATCTCCAAGAGACCCTGCCTAACTAAGCCCTCATTTCCTCTTCTCCCATACCCTTCTGTGTTCCTTCTGCATTTGGATTTTGCACACTTTATTCACCCCTAACCCAGCCCCACAGTATTTATGTACAATATCCTTAATTCATTTATATAAACATCTTTTTCCTCCTCTAGACTGTAAGCTCATTATAGACAGGAAATGTATCTGTCAAGTCTATTATTTTACACTTTCCCAAGTGCAGAGTACAATTGCTATGCCCACAGTAAGTGCTCAATAAATATGATGATTGGTTGATTGATTGTTTAGCAGAATGCCTGGCACATATTCAGAAACATTTGGCTACACCATCTCTGTTCCCATTTCCTTTGTGGGCTTAAACCTCATCAGTGGTATGAGCACCAAATTCTTTTCCTATTGGAGGCAATTTTAAGAAAATAAAATCATTCTACCGTTTTGGTCACTGTCTTCTCAGACCGCTATAATCAGTGATAATAGTAGTAATAGTATTAGGAGAAGGAAGAGGAGGAGGAAGAGGGGAGGAAGAGGGGAGGAAGAGGGGAGAACGACAAAGGAGAGAAGGATTAGTAGTAATATTTACTGAGTATCCACTGAGAGTAAAGGACTGTACTTAGCACCTGGAAAACAGAAATTAAAGACACATTTCTGCATATATCCATAAATTTACATATTATAAATTATTTATTTATACTAATTTCTGTCTCCCCCTCTAGACTGTAATCTCATTGTGGGCAGGGAATACGTTTACCCCACTGTTGAGTAATACTCTCCCAAGTGCTTAGTACTAAGGTTCTGCACATAGTAAGTGCTCAACAAACGCCATTGATGATGATGGTGATTTAGGGGCCAGTGGGATATCCAAGAGGAGGATGTCTTGGGGGCAAGGGGGCTGTGGGATTGCAGGTTAAACATGAGGAGTAGGGCTAAAGAAGTAGATTTGGGAGTCCATTCATTCATTCACTTGCATTTATTCAGTGCTTACTGTGTACGAACACTGTACTAATCACTTGGGAGAGTGCAATATAACAACAGACAGTCTAGAGGGACAGACAGACATTAATATAAATAATTCTATATAAGTAAATAAATAAATATTTGATTCTAGATGGACACATATGTGCTGCGGGGAGTTTTCCATATGGAGGTGGTAGCTGAAACTATGAAAGTGGGTAAGCACCAAGAGAGAATGGGCATAGAAGTAGAGGGGACTCATAACAGAGCTTAGCATAGCAGAGAGAGGAGAGGTGAAAGACTCGACATAGAATACCAGCAATTGGACTGACTCTGGCTGGGAGAGGTTTTAAGAGTTTCTTGTCTGATGCTTTTTCCTCATGTTGGTGAAATCGATTAGCGTTAGAAAGTGAATCTGTGAACACGAAGCTAAAACCAGATTACTGGCAATGTAAGAAATTTTGCTGAGCTTTTAGCTTTAATTGGTCTTAAAAGCTTCAAAGGCTTTGTAAAATATATTGTATGCAATTATACTGTTTTCTATGTTCTTTCTGAACCTCTCTCCTCTCTTTGAATTCTGGTACTTTGTGGCTCTGTGGCTCTGACCCTGTCTCTGCCCAACTGAGATTCTGTTTTTGCCTTTCTGAATCCCTCTGTATCTCCATTTATGACTCTTTCTCCCTTTGCTTCCCTGTTTGTGTGTGCTTTCAGTCGCTGTGTGAGGCTTTTGGGAGGTTTCCTCTCACTTCCTTAGAAATCCCCGATCCATCAACTTCTTATCGCTGCCCACTGCTGTCACAGTGCAGTGTCCAGAACATGGACCTGGGAGTCAGAAGGCTCCAACGCTTGTCTTGACTTTAGGCAAGCCACTTAGCTTCTTTGTCCCTCAGTGACCTCATCTGATCCAAATGTTTAGGGACTTTGTAGCATTCCTTTCTTTTCCCTATATAACCATAACTTTCCTTCTAGTGTAACCAATTTTGAATGACTCGTCCACAAATTGGTTCAATTCCTTCTTAAAACTCCCAACACTCTGTGCCTGCTCAACGTCCTGTGCTCACAAGGTCCTCACCAATTGCTGCATGTAGAAGCATTTCCTTTGAATTGTTTCATACCTAGCACCTCACGTTTTAATGGTTCTCCCCACATCCTGGGTTGGGGGATTTAGTGAACCCCAAGGAGAAGAGCAATGAGAAGCAATGTGACCTAATGGAAAGAGACTGGGAGTCAGGAGATCTCACGGGCCGGGCAGCCATGACGGCCTACAGCAAGTTCCTCATGGCGTGTGACTCATCGCTGGTGGCTGTGGCCGTCCTGTGCCTCTGCCTCCTGCACAGGCAGCGCCAGTGATAGAGTGGCAGCAGCAGGACTCCACCCTCCAAGGCAAGAAAAGTGGAAAGCCACCATTACAGAACAGTGAGAAAGAGGGAAAGAAAGAGCGGGCTATGGTGGACAAAGTGTTCTTTGCAAGGATCAGGCAAATCCTGAAAATCATGGTCCCCTGGATGTTTTGTAAAGAGACAGTTTATTTGTTACTTATTGCTGCTATGCTGGTATCTCACACGTATTGTGATGTTTGGATGATTCAAAATGGAACCCTCATTGAAAGTGGTACCATTGGTCGCAGCAGAAAAGATTTCAAGAAATATTTGTTCAACTTCATCGCTGCCATGCCTCATCTCTCTGGTGAGTAACTTTTGGAAGTTTGGGCTAAATGAACTTAAACTGTGCCTCCTAGTAAGACTCACCAAATACCTCTATGAGGAATATCTACAAGCTTTCACATACTATAAAATGGGCAATCTAGATAACAGAATAGCTAATACGGACCAGTTACTTCCTCAAGATGTAGAAAAATTCTGTACCAGTGTCGTTGGCCTGTATTCTAACCTTAGCAAGTTCTCAGGTCCAAATAATCACTTGATTATTACCCCTTGCTGAAGTCTTTGCCATCAGTCTTTCCCTTCTCCAACCAGTCCTCTCCAGGGTAGTAGAAACAGTCTCTCACAGGTGTCATTTTGACTGCATCATTCCATGCCGCTAACTTCCAGGAGCCTACAGCTTCAAATTCAAGTGCTTCATCATTTACTTCCAGGCTCTTCAGTCACAGCTTTTGCCTTCTTCCCATGCAAAGCTGGATGACCGCAGCATCTAACAGGGCTTTGGCCCAAAGCCTGGGGCCAAGGAGAGTTCTGACTGGCACCCTCCCCTGCACAAGTCATGCCTCCACTTGCCATGGCCACTGCTTGAGGCATTTTGAAGCTGGGGCCATTTCTAAAGCAACTGCCACAGAGTGAGCTCCTCTGAGACTGGCTCTTGAAGGGGGCTCTGCCTTTTAAACTGTGGGGAATAAATTTTTAACTGTGGTGAATCCATATATTATAAATTTATATAATATATGATAATTTATTTTTATTTATTTATTATTCATTTATTTATAACCGAATAAATTATTAATGACAAATAAATAATAAACAAATAAAATTTATACATAATTCACAATTATTATAAAATATTATTACCATTGCTTATCATTATATTTAATCTATATTTCACGCAGCTGCCCGGATCGTCTTTGTGCAGAAATGCTCTGAGCATGTTACTCCCCTTCCTCAAAAATCTCCAGGGGCTACCAATCAATGTACGCATCAGGCAAAAACTCCTCACTCTCGGCTTCAAGGCTTTCCATCACCTCTCCTCCTCCTACCTCACCTCCATTCTCTCCTTCTACAGCCCAGACCGCACCCTCTGCTCCTTTGCCGCTAACCTCCTCACTATGCCTCGTTCTTGCCTGTCCCGCCATCGATCCCAGGCCCATGTCCTCCCCCTGGCCTGGAATGCCCTCCCTTCCGCACATCTACCAAGCTAGCTCTCTTCCTCCCTTCAAAGCCCTACTGAGAGCTCACCTCCTCCAGGAGGCCTTCCCAGACTGAGCCTCCTCCTTCGTCTTCCCCTCCTCCTCCTCCCCATCCCCCCCGCCTTACCTCCTTCCCTTCCCCTACAGTACTTGTATACATGTATGTTTGTACATATTCATTACTCTATTAATTTATTTATTTTACTTGTACATATTTATTCTATTTATTTTATTTTGTTAATATGTTTTGTTGTCTGTCTCCCCCTTCTAAACTGTGAGCCCTCTGTTGGGTAGGGACCGTCTCTATATGTTGCCAACATGTACTTGACGACTTGATCCCCTGTCCACATGTTTTGTTTTGTTGTTTGTCTCCCCCTTTTAGACTGTGAGCCCACTGTTAGGTAGGGACTGTCTCTATATGTTGCCAACTTGTACTTCCCAAGCGCTTAGTACAGTGCTCTACACACAGTAAGCGCTCAATAAATACAATTGATGATGATGATGATTGGTGAACTATTGTTCTACTTGATTCTACTGTCTCCCCCTCTAGTACATAAGCTTGTCATGAGCAGGAAATGTGTCTACCAACTCCATTATATTATACTCTCCTAAGTTATTTGTACAGGGCTCTGCACACAGTAAGTGCTCAATAAATATGATTTATTGATGCTTTGTCATCTCTTTTCATATTCGTTCTCTAGGGACAGAGATATATGAGTCTCTTCGTTCAGTTTTCAACAAGAAAAAGGAAGAGACAAAATGGGATTATTTTTCAATGATATTTGCTAAGCACTGATATAAGCACTGATATAGATATAAATCAATCAGGTCGGTTCCTGTCTCACATGAGGCCCACAGTCTTAGAAGGAAGAACAGGTATTGAATCCCCATTTTACAATTGAGCTACCTGAGGTGCAGAGAAGTGAAGTGACTTTTCCAAGGTCACCCAGCAGACAAGTGATGAGCCGGGATAAGAACCCAGGTCCTCTGACTCCCAGACCTGTGCTTTTCCCACTATGCCACTGTGCTTCCTGTTATCATATTTTCACAGGATGCCACTTCTAGTTACAAGTGAGTATGGACTGAGTTTAGCTGAGAAAGGAGTTCAAGAACATTTATTCAGTACCTTAAATGACAACATGGGGACCAGTCCCTCTAGGCTGTAAGCTTGCTTTGGGCAGGGAATGTGCCCATTATATAATAATAACGAGGATATTTATTAAGCACTTACTATTTGCCAAGCACTGTTCCCATCTGTACTCTCCCAAGCATTTAGTTCAGTGCTCTCACATAGTAAGGGCTCAAAAACTACAAGTGATTGATTGACTGGCCATGCTTTTTTTCTCTATTGGGAAGAGATGAAGAGGGATTGTTAGTGAGTGCCAGCATCATAAATGCAGGTTTTATCGACCGATTCATAGAGTAAGAACATGGAGACACAGAGATGAGACGAGTTTGATGCTTTGAGACTTAGGAAGTCCATTCCAGGAAAACATTTTGGAATGCCACAGTCACAATAAGCAGATTTAGGAGCTCAGAAGACCAATCCATGTAAGCATTAAAACTACTATATTTAATTTAGCTGCTGAAACCAAGCAAGATGGTTTGGGTGAAAGAGAGGGAATACTTCTCAAATTCTTTCGTTTTCTAATCTGATCTCACCTTTCCATGCCTTTCCTTGGCCTTACGGTCCAATATTGTCCTATCATGGATGAGGCTGCATCCACGAGTGTGATATTAGAGAGGTTCTCTCTTACACAGTTTGTCCATGAAAATAGTGTCCCTTTTCTAGTCAATTGCCATTCAGCTGAGCCTTCCTAAGACATCACTGAGGTGTGTAAGGTCCCTGTGGGCAGGGAATGCGTCTACCAACTCTACTGTATTGTAATAATAATTATAATGGTGGTAATTGTTAAGTGCTTAGTATGCGTCAAACACTGTACTAAGTGCTAGTGTAGATACGAGGTAATAATAATAATAATAATAATTCTGGTATTTGTTAAGCATTTACTGTGTGCCAGGTACTGTACTAAGCACTGACCAGGTCCCACATGGGCCACACAGTCTAAGTAGGAGGGAGAACAGGAAGTGAATCCCCATTTTGCAGATGAGGGAACTGAAGCACACGGAAGTTAAGTGACTTCCCCAAGGTCACACATCAGGCAAGTGACAGAGATGGCATTAGAACCCAGGTCCACTGACTCACAGGCCAGTGGTCTGTCCACTAGGCCATGCTGCTTCTCTCCCTTATACTCCCCGAATTACTTAATCCTGCTCTCTGCACTCAGTAAACAATAAATATCATTGATTGAGTGCTAAAAAGGGGATAGTCTAATCTACCACCTGCAGGCCTTGCTCCGGTAGGTATAAGCTCCTTGCGAGCAGGGCAACACATCTACCAACTCTATTGTATTGTACTTTCTCAATTGCTTAATACAGTGCTCCTCACCTAGTCAGTGCTTAATAAATCTTTTTGATTAACTGATGCACCTCAGTTTCTGATCCATCCACTCTTTTGTCCTCGCCACGTCTCCCCATTTATTGACCCTTATTGTGTGATAGTGGGTAGGACATAGAGCCAGATGATCTTCCTTTGGGATAAATTAGGCCTGGTTAGTGATCCAGTAGCATCAGAAAAGTCTACAAGTGACATTCACTTGGAAGCTCGGGACTGAGTTTAACTGGTGAGAGTCAGGTAGGAGTTGAACACTGATGAGATCACCCCAGTTTTCTCTCATTCTTGTTTGTATGTTTTTCCTCTCCTTGCCGTTAGAGTATTTTGATTTGTCATCTCAAAGCTTACCTCAGTGGGAGAGAATGTGCAGAGAAACTGAAGAATTCAGTCATGTTCTGAGCACTGGTCCTTCTGGGAAACTGTGTGCAATTTTGCAATAGCATGATTGACCCTCAAAAGGCTAACATCCTGAACCGCTCTTTTTTAGACCTCTCCAACCCATCCCACCCACTTTAAGTCCCACCTGGACTTGGTGAACAGCAGAAGACTACATTTGAAATTATCCTGAATTAAGGTGGCTTAGTGGAAAGAGCACGGGCTTGCGAGTCAGGGGATAATAATAATAATAATAATAATAATAATAATAATGGCATTTATTAAGCTGCTTACTATGTGAAAAGCACTGTTCTAAGCACTGGGAAGGTTACGAGGTGATCAGGTTGTCCCTCGTGGGGCTCACAGTCTTAATGCCCCATTTTACAGATGAGGTCACTGAGGCACAGAGAAGTTAAGTGACTTGCCCAAAGTCCCACAGCTGACAATTGGCGGAGCCAGGATTTGAACCCCTGACCTCTGACTCCAAAGCCCTGTGCTCTTTCCTACTGAGCCACGCTGCTTCTCTAGCCACGCTGCTTCTCTTCAAATTTCAAATTCAAATTCAAATTTCAAGTTCAAATTTCAGCTCCTCCACTTGTCTGCTATGTGACCTTAGGCAGGTCACTCAACGTCTCTGTGCCTCTGTTACCTCATCTTTAAAATGGGGATTAAGACTATGTGCCCCATGTGGGACAATCTGATTACCTTGTATCTACTCCAGCGCTTAGAACAGTGCTTGGCACATAGTAAGCGCTTAACCAATACTGTAAACAAAGAGTCACAAACAGCTTCTCTGTGCACCATCTCAGGCATTAAATTATTATATTATCCTCTCTGGTCAGAGATACCCTTCACTGATTATAGCCAGACATAACTGGCCTAATAGAACACTAGGACAAAGACACTATGGATAATGCTACTGTTTGAGGGGGCTTTGGAGTGGGATTTCTTTTGGTAAATTAGAGTAGATAGTAGTGTTCCTCCAGGAAACAGACCCCAAACTCTAGCAGCAGGTGGGTTGAGAAGCATCATGGTATAGTGGATTGAGCACAGGCCTGAGAGTCAGAAGGTAGTTGGTTCTAATCCCAGCTCTGCTACTTGTCTGCTTTGTGACCTTGGGCAAGCCACTTCACTTTTCTGTGCCTCAGATTCCTCATCTGTAAAAAGGAGATTAAGACTGTGAGCCCCATGTTGGACAAAGACTGTGTCCTACCCAATTTGCTTGTATCCACCCCAGCGCTTAGTAAAGTGCCTGACACACAGTAAGCACATAACAAATACCAGAATTATTATTATTATTCCCTGTAGAAAGCTAAGAAAACACACTACACACAGCTGGAAGAAGATGGGAAAGAAGCATCTAAAATCTGGAGAGGTTTCTAAATAAGGAAAGAGAATACACAAAGTTACATGAACCCCAATGGCCATATGTCTCTTAGTCAATTTTCTCTTAGAAAGTCAGCTGCTTCTCTCATTTGTGTGAACATGAGTTTCATTTTGGACCATTTATCTTGTGGCTTGACACTTTCATTCTCCATAGTTTCCTCATGGCATTCTTCACCTCTGCATTTCACAGAGTGTAGATTAGGGGGTTTAGCAGAGGGGCAACCATGATTTAAAACACAGCCATGTTTTTATCTATAGGCAAAGTGGTCAAGGGTTGGATATGCACAAATATACAGGGAATAAAGCATAAGACAACAACAGTGATATGGGAGGTGGAGAGGACTCAGCAATCTGCCTTCCAAGCTGTGAGTTTTGAGGTAGCATAAGATGACAACATAGGAAAGCATCAACAGAATGAAATTGAACAGGCAGATCACCCCGCTGCTGGCAGCTATGCAGAGACTAAGGGTTTGGGTGTCACTGCAAGTGAGTTTCAGCAAAGGGTACAGATCACACATGAAATGATCGATCACACTGGAGACACAGAATGGTAACCTCATTATGAAGAGAATCTGGATCACTGAGTGAAGAATCCCCCCCATGCAGACGACTCGCACCAGCAGCCTGCATAACTGCCTGTTGATGATGGTCGGGTAGTGCAGAGGCTTATGGTTGGCCACGTAGCCATTTAGGCCATCACATTGAGGAGGATGATCTCAGCACCTCCAAGACCTGAGTCATGCACCCTTCAAAGGAGATGGTGTTCTTTTCCCGGATGGAGTCTTCAATCAGTTTGGGGGCTGAGGAAGAAGAATGAATCATATCTATGAAAGACAAATGAGTAAGAAAAAAGTACATGGGAGAGCCCAAAGTCTTGCTGCTGGTTATGGTTGTCACGATAAGCAAGTTGTCAATCATAGGTAACACTGTAGATGGCTAAAAACACATTAAATATTATTTTCTGCATCCCTGGATTCTGTGTAAGGCCCAAAAGAATGAATTCTGTCACCTTGTTTTCATTCTCCATTGAGTCTAGGGGGGACGGTGAGCACACAGATGAGAGTCACATTTCCTTCCAAGAAAACACAAAGATAATGAACATACTCACTACTGACATCTCAAATTTATATGAGCTACTTGTCCATTGAGCATTAGATTCTCTAATTGAGAGCATTAGATGCTCTAATTGAGCATTAGATTAGTCTGTCCTGCTGTATTCTAGCTCAAATGCTCCACTGATGTCTAATCGAGGGAGTCAAAATTGCCTCTGACCCCAGGTGGGCACTCCTTTCATCAAAAAGCAATAATGATAATTGTTAAATATGTGTCAAGAACTGTTCTAAGCTCTAGGGAAGATACAAGATAGTCAGGACAGACAAAGTCCTTTATCCCACACAGTATTCACAATCTAAGTCGGAGAGAGAACAGGTATTTAATCTCCATTTTACAAATGAGGTAACTGAGGCACAGAAAAATTAAATGACTTGCCCAAGGTCACACAGCAGGCACGTGGCAGAGTTGGAATTAGAACCCAGGTCCTCTGACTCCCAGGCCGGTGCTCTTCCAGTGCTTAGAATCGTGCCTGGCACATAGTAAGCACTTAACAAATATCATAATTTTTATTATTATTATTTCCACTAGACCATGCTGCCCCTCAGTGTATGCTAATCTTGCTTGACAAGCCCCCTGTGAGACAAGAACTGTGTCCAATGCTATTACCTTGTATCTACCCCAGCTCTCATAACAGTGCTTTTGCACAAGGTAGGCATTTTACAAATACCATTATTATTATTATTATTATTATTATTATTATTATTATTAATATTATTATTATCCTTGCACAAAATGAATGAAACAAGACTACAGTTTGATCCAGGCTCAACCAAAATCTGTTCAACTGAGGGTAAGGCCTCATGGTCTGGGAATATGTCTACCAACTCTGTTATTGAAAAGCAGTGTGGCTCAGGGGAAAGAGCCCAGGCTTGGGGGTCAGAGGTCATGGTTCGAATCCCAGCCCCACCACCTGTCTGCTGTGTGACCTTGGGCAAGTCACATAACTTTTCTGTGCTTCACTTCCCTCATCTGTAAAATAGGGGTTAAGACTATGAGCCCCATGTGGGACGACCTGATTACCTTGTATCTACCCCGGCACTTAGAACAGTGCTTGGCAAATAGTAAGCATTTGGTAAATATCATTATTATTATTATTATTATTATTATTATTATTATTATTATTATTATTATTATTTCTCTCCCAAGCACTTAGTCCAGTCCTTTGCACACAGTAAGTGTTCAGTGAATATGATTGAAGGGCATTGAGCAGCTGTAGCTGAGGTTCCCACCAGATCCAGTACTGGCTGCTAAGGTTCTAGAGCAAGTAGAGCAGTGGGATAGGGCAGATTCCAAATCCTCAACCTCTCTAGCCTCCAGCCTTACATTTAACAATGCCCAGTCTCTAGGATAATAATTGCAATTGTGGTATTTGTTCATTCATTCATTCAATCATATTCACTGAGCTTTCACTGTGTGCAGAGAACTGTACTAAGCACTTGAGAAGTACAATTCAGCTACAAATAGAGACAATCCCCACCCACAACGGGCTCACAGTTTAGAAGGTGCTTACTGTGTGACAAGCACTGTAATAGGCACTGGGCTAAACACGTGATAATAATAATAATTATTAATATGGTACATGTTAAGTACTTACTATGTACCAAGCACTTGTTCTAAACGCTGGGGTAGATGCAAGCTAATCAGGTTGGACACGGTCCCTATCCCAAATGGGGCTCACACTCTTACCCCATTTTACAGGTGCAGTAACTGAAGCACAGAGAAGATAAGTGGCTTGCCCAAGGTCACACAACAAACAAGTGGCAGATCCGGGATTAGAACCCAGGTCCTCTGACTTCCCAGGCCTGTGTTCTCTCAACTAGACCATTATGTGTCAACATCCTTTCTTCAAAGCCTACACAAAGGCAATGACCAACGAATGAACTGAGTGCAGCTAGATATGGCAAAGTGGATACAGCCCAAACCTGGGAGCTAGAAGGTCTTGGGTTCTAATCCCAGCTCCTCCACTTGCCTGCTGTGTGGCCTTGGACAAGTCACTCACCTTCTCTGTGCCTCAGTTACCTCATCTGTAAAATGAGTATTGAGCCTGTGAGTCCCACATAGGGCAGGGTCAGGTCCAACTCAATTTGCTGGTATCCACCCCAGTGCTTAGTACAGTGTCTGGCACATAGTAAGTGCATAATTATTATTATTATCATTATTATTATTGTCATTATCCCACTGTTGGGTAGGGACTGTCTCTATATGTTGCCAACTTGTGCTTCCCAAGCACTTAGTACAGTGCTCTGCACACAGTAAGTGCTCAATAAATATGATTGATTGATTATCTAGGGAACAAGGAGGGAAAACCACCATGGGCTAGGTATGCAGACTCACTGGTGCCCTCCATTTTAAAGTAGAAGCAAGACCACCAGGTGTCAAAGGTCAGCCCACCAGTGAACCACATGGCACCCCCTTCCCAAACCATTTCTCTTTGATAACCCACCAGGTCATTTGGGGACAAAGGAAGCAAATAATGCAACATACGTGGCCACAGATTATGTCAAAGGTCTTCAAATACAACCAGCTGTGTTTGGGGTCAGATAGCATTAAGAATTGCTCTGTTAATTTATATATAACTACATACCGATCGGGCTGCTCAAAATATTTGAACGATTTAGTCCTTTTTTCAAGGTGAAAGTTTGTTTTTATTTATTCATACCCACAGCAAATTATACCTTCTTTTCCATAATGAGAGGTTCACTCCAGGTCAGGGTGGTCACAAGGACTGTACACATAACCAAGGGATGCAAAAACATTTTGAAATTCTACAATTAATAAACATTTCAGCTCTCCCTAGTCCCTTGTTGTATATAAATATCACCACTTGTGAATGTTTTTTTCAATATCAGATTCATTTTAGGAATCTAATATTAGGACCAGCATTTCTCAGAAATGACAATGCACATCTGCAAATCATAAGACTGTAAATCATAATATTTATTCAATGAATTTCTGCAGTCATGCTATAGGATGCACCAAGAAATCTGGATGCAAGATTTTGAACATGCTTCCACTCGGCACTCTTCCACTCTTCCACTCAGACTCTTCCATCTTGGCAGACTCTGAAAAACATTGCAGGTCCTAGAGAAAATTTTTCAGGAGGTGCAGCACATCTGTGACTGCACCCTACAGTTTTGCACCCAAGAATGGAAGAGCAAATGATTGCAAACCACTTCTCCAAATCAATCCGAATTTTCAGATTGATAATCAGACACAGCATGAACCTGGGAGTCAGAAGGCCAACGTATGGGTTTACATCACTGGAATGTTCCCAGTTGTACCCAAAGTGAATTCAGTCCCCCAATGAATTTATCACTTTCCTGAACTTGAATCTGCCAGGGTTTCAGTGTCACTAGAGGTATTTAGAGGTGAATAAACCAGCAGGATGAATAGGAGTATTTTCTGTGGATAAACACCTACAAGCAGGTGGTGCAAAGATGAAGTTCACAAAGGAGGTCCATCCTATCCTCACACCTCCGCTGATACAGTAGTAAATCTCAGAATATGTCCTGGAAAGAGTTGTAGGGTTACCAGAGGTCCAGTTTCTATCCATCAGATTTCCACCTGGTCTGTCTTCCAGATACAATTCCAGAAGCCTCTGGGTCCCTATTTGTATGTTAAGCAACTGGCCTCTCTACCCCGGCTTCTGCCACTGAATTCTGCAGCTCAGAAGCGACAACCGGGTTGTGAAGGAACTCAGAAGGGAATGAAACATCTCCAGATGAAATGGATAAGTTAGGGGTTCCCCCTCCTCCAGGATAAATATTCTAGATTCAGGTGACCATGGACAAAATTCCTCAAAATGGTACAAAGGACATGATTACATTGAAGTGCATAAGGGATGTGACATCCTTTTGGGTATCTTTGTCCAGCATTCACGAGGGCCATCAGTGGCCTCCAGAGAAATGGTAGCTTTCAGGAAGTCCATGAGAGTAAATCTGGAAATCAAAGATCTCAGTGGAGGGGAAGAAGGTCTTGAAGGAGGGAGAGATGTGCTTGAGTTGGCAGGTTAAGAGATTATGAGCTGAAGGAGTAATTCAGAGCTAGAGGGGTAAAGGATGGAGTTTAGGACAGCAAAACTGGTGAGGCATCGGGCAATTAGAAGCCCTTGATTGAGTGGCTAAGGTTGCTGGGATAGTGTTGGGAGTCATCAGAGTCAGGGCAACAAGCAGAAACAAGAAGAATCATCAGTGTGAATTTGGAAGTTTCTAAGGGTCAGTGCAGGTGACTGTAAACTCATTGTGGGCAGGGAATGTGTCTGTTTCCTGTTATATTGTACTCTCCCAAGCATTTAATACAGTATTTTGCATACAGTGAGCACTCAACAAATAAGATTGAATGAATGAATGAAGTGATGTGAGTGACTGTGATTGACTGATAATGTGATGTGACTGGGATAATGTGATTGCATTGTCTCTACTCCAGTACCTATTACAGATCTTGTCACATAGTAAGTGGTTAATTTATCATTTGTTTCATTATTATTATCATTATTATTATGTGGGCTTTTATTGTATTTGTTAAGTGCTCACTATGTGTCAAGTGCTACAGTAGATAAAAGTGAATTGGGATGGACACAGTCCCTGTCCCACAAGGGTTTCACAGTCTAAGTAGAAGGAATAAAAGGAGAACTGAGGCACAAATAAGTTAAGTGACTTGCCCAAGGCACACAGCAACCATTTGGAAGAGCTGGGATTATAGCCCAGGTCCTCTGACTCCCTGGCCCGTGCTCTTCCCACTAGGCCATGTTGCTTCTGATTGAAAAGAGGAAAGTGAGAGACAATCATTAAACTCATCTGGAAATGCATCAGCCAAAAGGGGTTTAAGGAGCTCAGAAATAAGGACCAATGACAAGATCCTTGAGTCACCAGCAGATCTCGACTGTTGGTGACTCAGATGTCATCCAAAGTGTCTCCCCATAATAATAATTGATAGTAATAACTGTGACATTTTTTAAGTGCTTACTATGCTCCAGGCACTATTCTAAGCACTGAAGTGGCTACAAAAACATCAGGTTGGACAAAGTTCCTGTCCCTCATGAGGTTCATAATCTTAATCCCCATTGTACAGCTGAGGCCAAAGAGGTAAAGAGAAGTGAAGTGACTTGCCCAAGATCACACAGCAGACGTGGGTTGGAGCTGGGATTAGAACCCAGGTTCTTCTGATGCCCCAGTACCTGGTGGTATACTATGGTTTTTATGGTTTTCCAGAGAGGGGGATAGAAAGCAGCCTCTAACCCTGCCCCTTAGTGACATCATGCTGATCGTCAACAATCCCAAGAAATTTCATCATTGAGCCCTCCACACAGCAGATTGCATCCCAGGGATTTGTAGCCCATGAGGTGGAGGTTGCCCAACCCTGGTCATGGGGTAGCTCCTTACCTGGGGAGTCAGTGTTTAGGGGGTCCAGCTTCACCTAGTCCAAATGATGGAGAAGACAGAGGAATTGAGAAACAGCATGGCGTAATGGATACAGCACAGGCCTGGGAGTCAGAAGGACCTGGGTTCTAATCCTGCTCCACCACGTGTCTTCTGTATGACCTTGGGTAAGGCACTTCACTTCTCTGGGCCTCATCTGTAAAATAGGGATTAACATTGTGAATCCCATGTGGGACAAGGACTGTGTCCAGCCTGATTAGCTTGTATCTACCCCAGTACTTTAGTACAGTGCCTGGTACATAGTAAATGCTTAGCAAACACCATAAAAAGTTACCTGGTTGACCTGACCAGATTAACTTGTGTCTGCCCAGCGTTTAGAACAGTGCTTGACACATAGTAAGCGCTTAACATCATAATTATTATCAATTACTGATTCACTTCCCAAAGGTAGCATAGCCAGAGGAATTCAAGGCCTGCATTTCCGGCTTGGATATGCTAGATCCAGGATAGATCCACTCATGCATGGAACCACTCAATCGATGCTATTTATTGAGCACTTACCATATACAGAGCATCGTACTAAGCACTCAAAAGAGTATAATACAAAGGAATTAGAAGACAGGTTCCTGGACCATAACAAATTTACAGTCAAGACTGAAATCAACAGTCTAACTCTCACTTGTGTATTTTTCCCCAGTGCTTAGTACAGAGCTCTACACACAGTAGTTGTTTAATGAATACTATTGCTATTACTACTATTACTCGTCCTACTACTGTGCTGCCGACTTGTACTTCCCAAGCATTTAGTACAGTGCTCTGCACACAGTAAGCTCTCAATAATTACAATTGAATGAATGAACAGTGATATTGCTCACTCTTCCATTTTACTGAGGCAGTGCATACCCTTTTGGGCCCTTTTCTCTCAGCAGCTGTCTCCCCAGCATGCCTCCTGTTCCATCTCTACGACAATAATAATAATAATAACACTATTAATTATAGTGATATCTTTAACCCCTTACTATATGTCAAGCACTGTACAAAATAATCAGTTGGACAGAGTCCCTACCCAATATGGGGCTCACAGTTTAAGGGAAAGAAAGAACAGGTATTTTATTCCCATTTTCCAGATCAATCAATCAGTGGTATTTATTGAGCACTTACTATGTGCAGAGCACTTATGGGGATAACAAAGAAGTTAAATGACTTGCCTAAAGTCACACAGCAGGCAAATGGGGGAGTGGTATTAGAATCCAGCTCTCAATTCACAGGTCCATGCTCTTCCATCAAGTCACATTGCTCTCTGCCATACACTGAGCTCTTTCATGTGCCAACAAACAGGGTGCACCTCTTGGGTCCCTCGGTAATCACCTTTGGGGGGAAATAACCATGAAGCAGGCGAGTCAGTGGCTGGCCTTCCTTCTCCCTTGTGCCCTCTGCAAATACAGCCTCACCTGCTTCTTCTCCTTCTGAGATCTACACTGGCTCACACCACTAAGACTCCCAGGTGAGTGGGCCAGTGTAGATCTTAAAGGGACAGACACCAGTCTAACCAATTAGCCACGCTAACACACACATTCCCTCAGACAAATATGCATGCTCCAACTCATGTCATGCAGCGCCCCCCGCACCACAATAACAAAGACACAGAAATTCAGAAACTGATTTCTGTCAAGTGATGGCTGGGAGTAGTTGTCCTTACTTGTACCATGGTGATTATCATTGACTAGGAATTCCCACTCCAGAGCCTTTTCATGGGGATGGAGGAGAAAATCTGGACAAGCAGATAATCCCTCCCAATCACACCATCCCTTCAGCGATCCTGAATCCATCTGGCTCATTTATTCACTTATGTCTTTTATTTAGACCTGTTATCTTGCTCTCGGTGGTCTAAAGATCCATATCTAATCTCTCTCCCATTTTACACTAAACTCCTTAAGGGTGGGGACGATGACTTTTACATCTTTGGTGGGGTCCCCAAACATCTAGTAAATACACAGGTCTGCATTCAGTAATTAGGTTGTAACTGCATCCATGAGAGAGAATCTCTTGCACATTTTGTCCCCGGAGTGAACCTTTTCTGGCCACTTTCCATTCATTTGAACATTGCTAGAACACCAATAGCCAAGGGTGAAGAGGTGGATCTGAACTACCAACAGGTCATGGGTCTGAGTTGTTTTTACCATAGTGGTGGTGGTTTGCATTGAGTCATTCACAGTCTCTCTCCTCTGACAATCATTGTGACTGACAATCATTGTCCCTCTGACAGTCTTCTAGACTGTGAGCCCACTGTTGAGTAGGGGACCGTCTCTATATGTTGCCAACTTGTACTTCCCAAGCGCTCAGTACAGTGCTCTGCACACAGTAAGTGCTCAATAAATACGATTGAATGAATGAATGAATTGTGAGATGATTGGTAAGCGGAACAGGTGCAGTCCTGCACTCCCTAAACAGAACCACTCAGTTCAAACTTTTGACACCAATTAATTCATTCATTCAATCGTATTTATTGAGTGCTAACTGTGTGCAGAGCACTGTACTAAGCTCTTGGGAAGTACAAATCGACAACATATAGAGACCGTCCCTACCCAACAACAGGCTCACAGTCTAGAAAGGGGGAGACAGACAACAAAATAAAACATGCAGACTGGTGTCAAAATCGTCAGAACAAATAGAATTATAGCTATATGGACATCATTAAAAATTAATAGAATAGTAAGTATGTACAAGTAAAATAAATAGAGTAATAAATCTGTACAAATATATACAAGTGTTGTGGGGAGGGGAAGGAGGTAGGGTGGAGGTGATGGGGAGGAGGAGAGGAAAAAGGGGGCTCAGTCTGGGAGGGTCTTCTGGCGGAGGTAAAATCTCAGTAAGGCTTTGAAGGGGGGAAGAGAGCTAGTTTGATGGATGTGTGGAGGAGGGCATTCCAGGCCAAGGGAAAGGACGTGGGCCGGGGGTTGACGGTGGGACAGGCGAGAATGAGACACAGAGAGGATGTTAGTGGCAGAGGAGCGGAGGGTGCAGGCCTATTGTTTCACTTAACTTCTCCTGCCATTATTGCTCTACTCGAATAAATTCTAATGGTGTTGGTTTTAATAAGTAGGTAATCCTCTGTGATTTGTGTGTGTGTGTGTGTGTGTGTGTGTGTGTGTGTGTGTGTGTGTGTGTGTGTGTGTGTGTGGATATAGAGGTAATGATATTTATTGACTTCCACTTGGTGCAATGTACTGTACTTGAGAAGTACCCAATAACAAAGTGATATATATTTCCCAACTACAAGAAGCTTACACTCCAGTGAAAGAGAAAAACATGAAAATATTTACTACTAGAGAGAAGGGAAAATGCAGAAATGATAAGCTCCTTATCTCTTACTACTACTGTATTTACCCAAGTGCTAGGTTTAGTGTTCAGTACATGGTAGATATTCAGTACATACTCAACTACTCAACTGAGAGTTGGGATGAGGATGTGTGTCTGAGTCAAGGGGCATAGTTTTGGGGCTCCAGAACGATGGGGTCAGTGAGAAGCAGCATGGCCTAGTGGATAGAGCAAGAGTCTGACAGTCAGAAGGGCCTGGGTTCTAATCCCACCTCCACCACTTGTCAGCTGTGTGACTTTGGGCAAATCACTTAATATCTCTGTGTCTCAATTACTTCACCAATAAAATGAGGGTTAAGACTGTAAGTCCTATGTGGGACATGGACTATGTACTCTCTGATTAATAATGATAATGATGGCATTTGTTAAGCGCTTACTATGTGCCAAGCACTGTTCTAAGCACTGGGAGGGGGGGATACAAGGTAATCAGGTTGTCCCACATAGGGCTCACAGTCTTAATCCCCATTTTACAGATGAGGTAACTGAGGCACAGAGAAGTTAAGTGACTTGCCCAAAGTCACACAGCTGACAAGTGGTGGAGGCGGGATTAGAACCCATGACCTCTGACTCCCAAGCCCGTGCTCTTTCCATTAAGCCACGCTGCTTTTCTGATTAGCTTGTTCAGCGCTTAGAGCAGTGTTTGGCACATAGTAAACGCTTAACAAATACCATCATTATTATTCTACCTCAGCACCTTAGCACAGTGCCTGAGCTAGTAAATGCTTAAGAAATACCATTAAATAAACCAGAAAAGCTGTAGGGTCTGTGTCAGCTACCTATGTAAATTGTTACTTCTTTCTGTCATGAAATTAATAAAGATGACTCAAAGTGAAATTACAGCAAAGATGGAGAGTGAAGGGATGTGGGGGCAGGATGACCAGAGGGAGAGGCAGCCTTCCACACACAGGTCTGGTCCACTTCGGGAAAAAGTCTGGGTAGCGGCTAGTCTGGAGACCATACCACCAGCAGAGCTCTGGTCCTGGGCCAGACCTTAAGGTGACTGATTGCTGCTGCTGTTGCTGTTACTGCTGCTACTGGGGCCACTGGGAATAGTGGGATTCCTGCTGCTAACAAACACAAGGTGGGTTATTGTGGCAGGAGTCAGGGCAGCCCAGGAGCACAGCAAATGGTGGAAAGGCCCTGGTGATGGCAATCCCGACGTTGCCACCCAGTGATCTGACCCAGGGAGCTTTGGCCCAGCTGTGGGAGATGGGCTGAGGAATCAAAGTTCAAACCCTCCCTCTACCCCATCCGCATATGCAGTGGAAGTCATCGTCAGCAGGGAATGTGTCTAGTGACTCTGTTATAATGTACTTTCCCAAGAGCTTACCACAGCGCTCGCAGTAAGCCATCAATAAAAACAATTGCTTGTTTGATTGAAGGTTATCTGGAGCAATAGGTGGGGTAAAGAGAGGGGCAGGGAAGGCTGTAGGTATTAGGGCCCTTCTAGGGCTACTTTCTCCTCTGCACACAAGCCAAGGGCCCCGTTGGTCCCCTCACCTTGCTGTACTCTGCTCCCACCCCAAAATTACCAGGCAAGAAACTGCAGAAATGGAAAGTGTTTCTGCCATCTCGGGACACAGATGCTACAACAGGACAAACATCATTGTGTTTGTCATCACTCATAAGGGCAATTTACATGGTTTTGAGAAACGATGCAAATACCAACAAACCACCTTCAAGGGCTTCAGCAATTCAGGAGATAGGTGGAGTGGGGGGGAAGGATTTGTGGTGGAAGGGAGAGCAACACACTGGATGGTGGGAGAGGAGGCCAGAGAAAGTCAGGGGTAGAAGAGGCAGAGAATCAGTGAAAGACTGAACCAGGTAAAATTTCTCATTCTGCCGGCTTCCCTAACCTAACCCCACCTCCCAGGTTCTAAGTCTCTCCCTGGCTCTTCTGCCCTAACTTGTGCTGTGTGCTCTGGATACAGTAAGCACTCAGTCAATACCATTAATTGATTAACTGATTGATTGACCTCAGTGGGATGGCAGGATGGTCATTCATAAAGCAATAATTCCTATCTCAGGCCCTATCAATTATATTTACTGAGCACTTACTGAGTGCCCAACACTGTTCTAAGTACTTGGGAGACTACAATATAACAGAGTCGGTAGCCACATACCTTGCCCACAACGAGCTTGTTTTCACCCACCAGAGATACAAACTCTGCCATTTCACAGAGAAAACATTGAATTCGGTTTCATATAGTCTTGAAATTGGTCCTCACAGTCAACATTAATTCCCAATTTTTGTTACTGTCACCGAAATGCCTACAGCGAAAAGTCCTCTTAGATCCTAGCAACATAATCTACCAATTACATCCAAACTCATCTCTAAACTGTAAACTTGTTGTGGGCAGGGAACATATCTACCAACTCTGTTGTACTGTACTCTCCCAAGCACTTTGTAATAATAATAATGATGGTGACAGTATTTGTTAAGTGCTTACTATGTGCCAAGCACTGTTTTAAGGACTGCTGGTAGATACAATCTAATCAGGTTGAGCTGAGCACAGGCCCTGTCCCATATGGGACTCACAATCTCGAGCCGCATTTTACATATGAGAAGCAGCATGGCTCAGTTGAAAGAGCACGGCTTGGGAGTCAGAGGTCATGGGTTCGAATCCCAGCTCCAAGACTAGTCAGCTTTATGACCTTGGGCAAGCCACTTAACTTCTCTGTGCCTCAGCTACCTCATTTGTAAAATGGGGATTAAGACTGTGAGCCCCACGTGGGACAACCCGATCTCCTTTTATTCCCCCCAGTGCTTAGAACAGTGCTTTGTACATAGCGCTTAACAAATATCATTATCATTATTATTATTATTATATGAGGCAACTGAGGCACAGAGAAGTGAAGTGATTTGCCCCAGGTCAAACAGAAGACAAGTGGTGAGGCCAGGATCAAAACCCAGGTCTTTCTGACTCCACTAGGCCACTCTGCTACAGTGCTCCGCTCACAGTAAGAACTGGGCAAATAGCACTGATGATGTGGAAACCCCACGCTGACCACAGTGTTAATTTTCCTCCCGAGGACAGCCTTCACCTCCACAATTCCCTCATAGAGCTTTTCACCTCAGCGTCATTCCTCAGGGTGTAGTTGAGGGGATTCAGCATCAGAGGTATAATGGTGGTAAATAAAGTGACCATCTTATCCACTGCTAGGGTGTGAGAGGGAAGAATGTACATGAAGAGACAGGGGCCAAAGAACAGGAGGACCACAGCATGTGAGCCCCACAAGTCAAGAGCACTTTCCGCCTTGCCTCAGGAGACTGGGTTCTCAGGGTGAACAAGATGATGGTGTAGGAGATCACCAGGATGAAGAAGGCCACCAGAGAGATCATGCCACTGTTGGCCACCACCATCAGGCCCACCACAGAGCTGTCAGCGCAGGCACGTTTCAGCAAGGGATGCACATTGGAGAAGTAGTGATCTAGCATGTTGGGGTGGCAGAAGGGAAGCTGGATGGTGAGGAGTGTCTGAACGATGGAGTGTAGAAACGCTCTGCCCCAGAGGGAGGTCACCATGGCTTGATACACCCCCCGGCTCCTGATGCTCGGGTAGCACAAAGGTCTACAGATGGCCACGCACCAGTTGTAGGCTATCATTGTGAGGAGGAAGATGTCCGTGCCGCCAAAGAAGTGCACAGCGAACAGCTGAGTCATACAACTGCTGAAGGATATGGTTTTTCTCTTGGGAAATAGGTCGGCCATCATCTTTGGAGTGATGATAGAATAGCAGATGTTGAGAAAGGAGAGGTAGCTGAGGAAGAAGTACATGGCGGAGGCGAGGCGGAGGCTGACATTGATGGTTATCATTATGAAGAGATTTCCCAACAATGATACCATGTAGAAGAGGGCAAACACAATTCTCTGTAACACCTGATTCTGCAAAATTCCCAAGAAAATAAATTCTGTCACATTGTTTCTCTTCTCCATATGTTCACTTTAGTTGGGTTGAGCAGAGAGGAAATGCATCTGCAACAAAACCCAATAAGAAATAACTATGAAGGGAGCAAATTCAGTCAAAATGCATTTTTTTTTTCCAAAAAACATTCTTTCTGGGAATTCCTCTGATACGAAGAGTTCCCCATGGTCTCTGGAATGTTTTCTCTGATTCTATGCCCTATGATCCATCCTCTTGGAGCTCCAGCATGGGAGTTGGACAGAAGGAGGGTATGAACAACAATTAATCAATGGTATTTGCTGATGACTTACTATTTGCAGAGCACTGTCCTAAATGCTCAGGAGGGTATAATGCAAGTGAATACAATACAAGGTGAATTGGTAGACATGATTGCTGCCCACAAGAGAAGCACCATGACCTAGTGGATAGAGCAGGGGCCTGGGAATCAATCAATCAATCAATGATGTTTATTGATCTCTTACTGTGGAAAACTGTAGTAAGTGCTTGGGAGGGTATAATATAATAGAGTTGGTAGACACATTCCCTGCCCACAGTAAGCTTTTCAGTCTAGAGAGAGCTTACCGTCTAAACAGAGCTTACAGAAGGACCTGGGTTCTAATCCCCATTCTACCACTTGTCTGTTGTGTGACTTTGGCAAGGCAATTTATGTCTCTATGCCTCATTTACATCTTCTGTGAAATGGGGATTAAGACTGTGAGCCCCTTGTGGGAAATGGAGTGTGTCCAATGTGATTAGTTTGTATCTACCCCAGTGCTTAGTACAGTGCTTGAGCCTCTTTGTTCACAGCCCCGGCTCAACCAAGGTTTTTTTGCCCCGTGCTGGGTGAGAAGGTTATGATGTTAAGCACTTAGTACAGTGCTAAGCACTTAGTACAGTGTTCTGCACACAGTAAGCAGCTCAATAAATATGATTTAATGAAAGAATGATTGGGAACTGCCACCTTGGATCCTCTTCCTGTTTATGGTGTCTCCTCGTGGTCGACAAGCACTTAGCAAATACCATTAAAACATTTTGTTTTAAAGGAGCTTATCTCCTGTAGGGGGAATAGACATTAAAATAGATTACAGACAGTAGAAACAAGGATATTTACCTCAATCAATCAGTCATATTTATTGATCACTTATTGTGCACAGAACACTAAGTACTTGGGAGAGTACAATATAACAATATAGCAGATACATTCCCTTGCCCCCAGTGAGTTTACAGTTTGTTGACTAGGCAAACACACCCCAATCTCCTCCCCAAAGTGTATTCCAAGCCTTAACAGGTTTTTCACTAGTTCTGTCTATTACAGGGAACGTGTCTACCAACTCTATCATACTGTACCCCTCCAAGGGTTTAATACAGCGTTCTGTGCACGATTTACACACAATAAATATCATATATTGATTGTCTTATCTTGTCTTATGCTGTCGAGTAATTTCTGACCCAAAGAGGTGCCTTGGGCACATCTCTCCCAGAATGCCCCACCTCCAGCTTCAATCGTTCTGGAAGTGTATCCAAAGAGTTTTCTTGGTAAAAATACAGAAGTGGTTTACCAATGCCCTCTTCCATGCAGTAAATTTGAGTCTCTGCCCTTGACTCTCTCCCGTGCTACTGCTGCCCAGCACAGGTGTGTTTTGACTTATAGCAGATTGCCTTCCACTCACTACCCACTGCCCAAGGTAGAATGGAATGGAATGGAATGGAATGGAATGGACAGGCCTCTGCTTGACTCTCCCTCCAGTAGTCGAGACTGGTAGAGTACTGGAAACTCTCCATGTGCGACCCGTGAGAGGGGGATTGATTGATTACAGAATATCAAAAACCTTTAAGGACTAAGTCCCCACCATTTCCAGGTTAAGGGTACATGTAATGACCATATTGGTCCTGACAGCCACTATAGCCCGACCTGGCCCTTACAGAACTTTCTCCAAAGAAGCAGCATGGTCTAATTTAAAGAGCACTGGCCTGGGAGTCAGAGGACCTGGGTTCTAATACTGGCTGTGCCCTTGCCTGCATTGTGACCTTGGGCAAGTCATTCAAATTCTCTGTGCCTCAGGTCCCCCATCTGCAAAATGAGGATTCAATGTCTATTCTCGCTGCTACTTAGACTGTGAGCCCTTTATGGGACCTGATGTTTCTTGTATCTACCCGAGTGCTGCAGTGTGGTGCTTGGAACATAGTGAGCACTTAACAAATTCCACAGTTATTACACCTTTTATATACAATTCCTTTCACCTGTCATTTCCCCAGATCTTTTCACCCTGCAGATTTGTAAAATTCAGCCAAAATGAAGTCTCTTTCACAGTTATAAAAGAATAAAATGTGTCACCTATCCCATATGATATTGATTGGTTAACATCCATTTATACAAGTGGGAGAGAGGAGAGAACCAGAGTTCAACTAGATTTAAAAAGCAAAAGTCAGCGAGGTATTATAATCTTCTCTCTATTGTCAATTTGAGAGGCTTTCAGATTTCCCATTCCACTTTAAGCTTGTACAGAATGTTCCAGCACCATCCAAAAGACCTTTCAAATCAGATAATGTATTTCCTAGAACCACAGAATGGGCACTGCCTTAAGAGGACCATACAGAGGTCCTCTGTTGGATTGTTTCTAGCAAATACGTTTATGAATCCAACTTGTAGAATGAATGCTTCGATGCACCAAGCCCTTCTAGGCATGAATGAAACCTTGCTGGCAAAAGTTAACGTACAGCAAACACGCAATAGCCACAGGAGAGATTTCCCAGAGTCCATGCCTGGAATGTGTTTTCCACCATAACACTGAGAATTCTTCAATCAGAGAAAAACCAACTTCAGGAATTGGAAGATGGAATTGACAGGGCTGTGTGGAATTGCTAAGGGCAGAGAATTTCCTTGACTTACCCCACTGCATTTGTAAACATTACTAAAATGTCTTTACTCTACACCCCTTAGTTCCTCAGCTTTCTTTCAGTGCCATCAAGATGGAATCTAATCAGAGGCAAGGCCCGGTGAATAAAGCACAGGCCTGGGAGTCAGAAGGTCCTGGATTCTAATCTTGGCTCCACCACTTGTCTGCTGTGTGACCTTGGGCAAGACACTTCATTTCTCTGGGCTTCGGTAACCTCATCTGCAAAGTGGGGATTAAGACTGTGAGTTCTATGTGGCACATGGACTGTATCCAACCTGATTAGTTTGTATCTACCCCAGCACTCAGTACAGTGCTTGGCACACAGTAGGTGCCTAACAAAAACCATTAAAATATTTTAACGCTTCTATTTTCTGGCAATTGACATCAAATTATTCCTTCTCAATCAAAAGGAATAGCTCATAATTTTATACCATGAATATGAAAGTGCATAATAAAGATGTGGTGATTGGTTTAGTTTAAAATGTTCACTTCTGAATTCTGAAAAATCAGGGTAAATTTGCACATCTACCTACCAACTACTGGCACCATGAGAAAAAGATTATGTCAGAGAAAATCATCTAGCATAATTAAAAAGATTAAAACTACAGCAATGACAGTATTATTACCATAAGCCATACAACGTTTCAAAATAATATAGACTTTTCTTTAATCTCTATATTATACTTTTGATCATTAATTTGCAGACATTTTATAAGAATGTTCTATGAGTAATTTTGTTTATACTTTCACAAATTAAGATGCCCTTTGTAATCTTTTCCTGTGACTCCATGTAATCTATCCACGGTCTGGGAGTTACTCAAGTAAGGAATGGTTCTTAAAAACATTTGCCATTGAAAGGTAGAAACAAGAGTGTAAAGAAGACAACCAGAATCAGGATTTGATTTCCATGTTTTTAATCCTGAACAAAAGAAAATAACCAGCGCTTTGAACAGTGCTTGGCACATGATAAGTGCTTAACAAATACCATATCATTATTATTATCATTGTCCAATATCAAATTTTCCACCACTACCAAATGATAAATTTCACTAAAGAAAAAGAAAATCTAACTTCATTATAACAATTATAATCAATAAGCAATGTGATTTTATTACTTTTACTAGGACAAAAGAGAACAATCACATTTTGTTGATATTCTTGCTGTTATTAAAAAACTCAGCTGTGAAGATATCAAAGGTTTCTTGGATGCTATGTGATTTGATCCACCTCTTCTAATAATCTTCCTGGACTTGGTGCTTAGGGCTAAAAGATTGGATTCAGGGAAGAATATTTGAATTCAGGTGCAGTTTTGTACTACGAAAAAAGCCCAGCGTCTTCAGGAATGATTGCTAGAGCTATTAGACCAACCTCCAAGTGGTCCCGAAACTAATTCAGACCAATTCTGGCTTAGTAGGAGCTGATTCACTAGAATGCAGGGAAATTGGTTCCAGAGTGTTCTTAGTCAAAATACTACACCATCATTCTCCCAGAGCCTCTTAATAGATCATCCAAACCGGTCCTTGGAAAACCTTACCCCTTCTCTGACCCTAACATAGCATACATAGGTGGATACCCTAAAGTGACTTCCCAAAATGTCTTAAAGCTAGGAGTTGAACTCCTAAGAGTATTGGACTCCAATAGGAATACTTTGACCTAGGAGAAATTACAAACAATATTAAATGTGGTCATTTAGAAGCTGATTAATCCTAATCTAAAAATGAGGAGAAAAGAGAAAGGGAGGTGAAATACAAAACAGCCATTTTTGCTTATATTAGCAGCTCCTGTTAAAGTGATTAATAGGAGAAGGGGTTGAAAACTGTTTCATATAAAGTGTTGTTTGGGATTATTTGTGTATTATCTGTGGATTTCATTTATCAATGCCACTCTATCTCTCATTAGCCCAGGAGTATTGGATGAATCTCTCAATGTCAGTCTCAAAGGAAGACTGACAAAGGGAAAATCTCTGGCACTTTTATCTTCCAGTGTAGCTCTGCAGTAGTGACATAATCATAACATCATCATAGAAAATTTTCTAACCCAGTCAACCAATGATTGGTATTTATCAAGCACTTCCTGAGTGTGACGCACTGTTCTAAGAAATTGGGAGAGTATCTGAGAAGTTAAACACCCATTCCCTGTCTTCAGTTGATCACAATCGAGAAAACTCAAGATTAAAAAAGAGGAATCAAGGGAGGAAGGAGGAACACAGTACAGGACTCCCACCATGGGAATGAGGGTTCTAGATGAGTGAAGATCCAAACTCCCAGCACAGATTGAAGGGTATGGGGGGATCGTCTTGGATACTGCATTTGCATCTGAGGGGACTCCATGATCAATCAGTTGTATTCAGTGAGTACTTACTGTGTGCAGAGTATTGTTACAGTGCTTCAATGTGTACAGCCTGTTTAGTTCATCGATTTGATTTTAACCCGAGGCCTGTGAATTGTGGCTCGCTTATTTCTGAAGAGCCAATTGATTTCTCATTTTTCTTTTTTTTTCTTGCTCTGGGAAAAGACCTTCCATGATATTTAGTGTCTTCAAAGTGTCCCAGAATGGTCACCATCCTCTTCTCTTCTTTCCAGAGAGCCTGTAATCCTGGAAAATGAAGAGGTTGTCCAGCAAAAAATGCAGGAAAGATTTGAGATCCTGGAGCTAGAAAATCTCTGGCTAGAAAAGGAGCAGTTGAAACTGTCCTCTAGAGAAGGCTCTAGATGGCCTCTTTATGGCGGGATGGACAGAGTCCTCTGGTGATGTGGGTTTTTGGGGATCATTTAAATCTGACATCAGGGTCATTGGGAGCCACCACCAGCACCAGACTGATATTCAATAAGCCTTCCTTTCCCTGTCCCCAAACTCTTTGCCTCTCTCCACCTCTTCTCTGTCAGTCCCTCAGTCCCCTTCTGTCACCATAGCCCTTCCCCACTTTTCCAGTCTTGCCTCTTGGAGGCGAGACTCTATCCCACTTTGGTTTGCAAGAAGTCTGAATTCCTTCCCCTATTAAATGAATCTTTTTACAGCAGACCAAACAATCAATGGTATTTATTGAGCACGGTGTGCAAAGCACTGTACTAAATGCTTGGGAGAATATACCTCAACAGAGTTCGGTAGTCATGTTCCCTGCCCACAACGAGTCTACATTCTAGGGGAAGGAGACAGATGTTAATATGAATAACTAAATTACAGATATGTACATAGCTGATGTGGGGCTGAGGGCTGAGCCTGGGGTGAATAGCAAGTGCTCAAAGGGAAAAGATTGAGTACAAATGCTGCCATCTTAGCAAATCCTTAATAAACTCTTAACAGCCTAATAATTTTTTCTAAAAACAATGAAAAGAAATGATATTGGTGAATAGAACTGCCTTTAAAAATGTCCTGCAAGTAGGGAATTGGTAGGCAGGGTTTAAATGGGGCAGGGCATAATGATCCAAGATTAAGAGTGGGAGAGAGAAATGGAGAAGGGGGGAAGAAAGAGAAAGGGGGGTGAGGAAGAGAGAAAGGAAAGGAGAGAGAAAGGAAGAGAGAGGGGGAGAGAAGTGATAAAGGAAATGGAGAAAGAGAGGGAAAGGGAAAGGGAAAACTGAAGAGTAGAGGAGGTAAGAAGGGTGAAGAAGAGGCTGAGAAAGTGGAGGGAAGGAAGAGAAGTAAACGTTCTCTCTCTCTCTCTCGCTCTCTGTCACACGTCACACACACACACACAAGCACACATACACACAAACACACCTACACTCTCATACTCATTCGCTCATATGCATACGATCTCTCCCTTAACCACATACGCAGCCCATAAATTTCCTTTTCCCTCAGATGTTTCATCACAAATCACCAATCTTCTTCCCATATTGTCTTTCATTTTCTCCTCCTTTCATCTCTATGACCCATAGTCTCCTCAAAGTATTTTTCATTTTGGTATTTCTCAATGAGTAAATGATCGGGTTCAACACGGGGGTGATGACAGTGTAGAACACAGCCACCATCTTGTCGACAGAAAACGTGGCGGAGGGCAGCATGTAGATGAAGATGCAAGGTCCAAAAACAAGATCACCACCGTGATATCAGAGCCACAGGTTGAGAGGGTTCTGTGATGTCCTCTAGAACCTCGTGTCTTAAGTGGAGTAAGATACTAACGTGTGAAAC
>NW_024045041.1:0-28817 GCF_015852505.1 Tachyglossus aculeatus
TCTCTACTTTAACGACTTGTAAATCTCAGGATTCTCATTTCCACTAAGTGAAACTGTAGTATTTTCAGTACTCAGGCATTTGTTTGCCAAGGAACACCCGCCTGTGACAACATAGTAATTCATACACACCGAACATCTATATAACTCTATATATTTATACACTGGAGGAGAAGCATTGTTGGAAACTGATAGCTATTTTACTTATCATTATATTTATAATTATTAAGCACTTACTGTATGCCCAGCACTGTACTAACTGCTGATGTTGGTATAAGATAATCAGTTTGGACACAGTCCCTGTCCCACATAGGGCTCACAGTCCTAGAAGTAGACAGTAGGATTTAACCTCCATTTTACAGATGAGGTACTGGCTACTAGGTAAATTTATATTTGTATATGTTCTATTCATTCGGGTCTGGTAACATTACTTTTGGGAGAAAGATAGGGAAGAGGGAGCATATTTTTTGAGGGGGGGAGGTGATTTTTTTTTCTTTCTTTCACCCATTTCTCCCTAACCAGAGCCGAGGGCTTTAGTCAAGAGAGACATAGTCTTAGGGGCAAAAGAGATGTGATAAAGGACCACACAAAAGTAGTTTGGGTTTGTTGCTGATTCCTGCCTCTATAAACTTCTGTGGCTACACTGCGGCAGGACCTATAAAGTTGCATTTCAAGCCAGGAGCTTGTGCTAGCTAGTCAGTCATGAGGGATCCAATTAGTTGTCACCTCAGGGAGGCAGAAGAGTCCTGTCAGAATGGAGTCAGGAGGGGAACAAAAATCCTGGAAGGCTTGAGAATATTTGCACCCAATGGGGCCAAATTGCAAATGTTAATAAGCTTTATTTATGTCATTTTGCATTACTTATTAGGTCCTCAGGTAGGGAGAAAATGTATTGTTGTGGCAATCTATAATGTATAACTCTCCCAACTGCTCCAGATCAAGGTTAGTGAAATAGGAGAGGGGATAGGGCATCCTAAGGGAAATAACCCAAAAATCAAACAGAATGTCTTCCCAGGAACAAAGCCTATGCCTATAAATAGTCTCTGATAACTCCCACAATTTAGGACAAGAATCAGAGTTAATCTCTCCCACAGAGCCTGAAGATGCAGAACCTAAGTTCAGTGGATGTTTTCATGCTTTTGGCTGCCATTCAGCTCCTAACAAGCCCCAGTGGACCCAGTTTCCTGGCTCTCTTAAACGTACTTTAAAAGTTCAGTAATTGCACCTCACGGTCATGTAACTTTTTAATAATGTCCAATGGGCAAGGCTATTATAATCATTCAATTGGCAGTTGCATCTCTACAGTTGCCTAGGAGATGAATAAATTATAAAGTTGAACATTTCTCAGCCTGGGACAGCAAACCCGTAAATATAACCTCCCTGGATTTCTGTTGGTCCTTTTTAACTAAGGATGGTAGAGATTACCTTGAAAACACACACACACACACACACACACACACACACACACACACACACACACACTGTTTTTTGCTTCTTTCAGTGTTCAGAAATGACCTCCAGTGAATTCCCAAAGCATCATTCGGTAAAGAGATAGATAATCACTAAATTGTATAGATCTGTGACTGGAAGCTCACACAGAAAGAATATGAAATAATAATAATAATAGTATTTGTTAAGCGCTTAGTAGGTGTCACACATTGCTCTAAGCACTGGGATAGATACATGGTAATCAGGTTGTCCCAGGTGGGGCTCACAGTCTTAATCCCCCTTTTACAGATGAGAGAACAGAGGCACAGAGAAGTTCAGTGACTTGCCCAAGGTCAAACAGCTAAGTGGCAAAGCCGGGATTAGAACCCATGACCTCTGACATCCTAGCCTGTGCTCTGGAAATAGGAAACAACTCCAAGAACTAGAACAAATTAATGCAGCCAGAACATTTGTGTCTCCAGTTTCCTCTTTTAACCCCCAAGTTCTTTGGTTCCCCTACTCCCTCTCCCTTCTGTGTAATCTATGCATTTGGATCTGGTCCCTTTACACACTCGATATTCACCCAATCCTTAGCCCCACAGAACTTGCATACAGATCCATTATTCATTTTAATGTCTTTCTCCCTCTCCAGAATATAAGTTCTTGACTAAAAGCTCCTGGTGGACAGGGATCATGTCTACCAACTCTGTGGTTTTATATTCTCTCAAGTGCTTAATATAGCACTGTGTGCACAGTAAGTGCTCAATACATTTCAATGACTGATTGACTGATTTCATCTATGATGATTTCCCGGGTGGAAATATAAAACCGTCATTGCTAACCAATCACTGAAAACAGGCCCTCGTTTCCAATCAACAGGAAATAGAAGGCCTACCAAGACACCAAAAAGCATCATTTCCACAATTTCATGTTTTTGAATGCCATTTGTTAAGTGCTTACTCTCTGTCAAGCACTCTTCTAAGAGATGGGGTAGATACCCAATTTATCAGGTTTAAACCCAATCCTTGTCCCACATAGGGCTCATGGTCTAATTTGAAAGGAGGAGGACTGGAGGATTTAATCCCCATTTTATGGATGAGATAACTGAGGCATAGAGAAGTTAAGGGATTTGCCCAAGGTCCTTAGACAAACCAAAATAAGGTGACAGTAGAGTTTCTGTTATGTTCTTCATGACATTCCAACAACCAGTTTTTTAACTGAGCAAATTCTATGTCTGGAATCTTCAAAGATTATAGATTTTTAAATGTATGATTTAGTATTGTGATCTAGACCACTAACACCCAAGCCATAAGTAACTCTGGCAGTCACCCAACAAGGTTCCCCGGGGAACCTTCCTAACTGGTCAACCCTAGTTTGCTGGCAGTCCCTAACACTTTTTCTTCTGTTGCAACAGAGCCAATTCTTTCCAGATTTGCAGAAGGCCATGCTGCACTATCTGCAGCAACTGTCTCCCAGAATTCAGGAAACCTTTTCAGCAACACAAGTAGTGCTGCCTAGTGGATAGAGCAGGGACCAGAAGGACCTAGGTTCTTATCCTGGCTCTGCTACGTCTCTGCTGCGTGACCTTGGACAAGTCATTTCACTTCTCTGAGTCTCAGTTACCTCACCTGGAAAATGAGGATTTAGACTGTGAGCTCCATGTGGGATATTGACTGTGTCCAACCTGATTTAGCTTGTGTCTACCCCAGAACTTAGTACTGAGTCAGACACATAGTATGCTCTTGTCAAATACCAAAATAAATGAATAACTGCACTAAAATCAGCTCCAAAGAGAATCTTTGAGAAGCCACTGGGGGAGGGTGACATGCTCAGTTTAACACCACTGGGCCAAGTCTACAAAACACAAATTGTTAAACAATCAGCCTGATCATTTGGATAGAATCACCTAGATATTTTAATACATAGCAGGGGTGAAGACATTTTTAATCAATTTACATTACATCACTCTGAGCTAGCCAAATTATGCTTAATGTCAACTCCCCAAGGCCTTGGGTTTGCACATTACATTTCCTTTTTTTTATAACTCTCGTTAAGTGGTTACTTTGTGTCAAGCACTGTAAGAAGCACAGGGATAGACATAAGATAATCAGGTTGGATACAGTCCCTGCTGTCCAATGTGGGATTCACATTCTAGGGAGGAGTGTGTAGGACTGACTCCCCATTTTACAGATGAGGAAACAGAAATACAGAGAAGTTAACTTACTTGCCCAACATCACATGGCAGATAAGCAGCAGAGTCTGGATTAGAACCCATGTCCTCTGACTTTCAGACCTTTTCTCGTTTTACTAGGCCGTAATTCTCCCGATTTTATTCTTATAATCCCCCAGGAAGGGAATGAGTATTGTCATATTCCTTAGCCAGAGGATGTCAGTAGAAGGGGATGGAAATAGAACATAGGTCTCCTGACTTCCAGGCCTATTTTCTTTCCACTAGAGCCTACTTCATTTTTATTCTGCATTATCCTAAGGAGAATCAACTGTGCTTTAAACATTTTAATTGGCACCCATAGAATTATTAGCAATTTTTAAAACGGCAGCAGGTAGTATGAATCTGCAATGCAGCTGGCTTAGCAACAGATAGGAACCTCCATAGGTGAAAATGTCACTGCACTTCCAACACCCCTCCTTCAGTATCCACTGGCCTAAAAAGCCACAAAAAGGGATTAGAGACCTGCAGATGACATAGCTATTCTCTCCTCAATGTTGTTAGTAAGGTACTTGTTGCTGCATTTTTTTTTCATCATAGCAGATGTGTTTTTAAGAGTTCCTTTCTGGGAATTGCATTACAATTTTACCCTGGCCTTTCTTCATTTAGAAGATTAGGCATAAAATTGAATAGAGATCCATGAATGGGGAAATTGTGACTGATGCTGAAACATTCACTCTCTCGGGATTTGAAAAACAATCTGAACTGCAAGGCATCCTCTTTAGAATGCTTCTATTCATCTTCATAAAATTGTGGAGAGTCACGTAATGATCATCATAATCAGAACCGATTAACATCTTCATAAACTCATGCACCTTTTCCTCAGCAGCGGTAGGACATGAGGAGGAGGAGGAGGAGGAGAGAAAAAGCAGGATTCATTCATTCATTCATTCAATAGTATTTATTGAGCGCTTACTATGTGCAGAGCACTGTACTAAGCCCTTGGGAAGTACAAGTTGGCAACATATAGAGACGGTCCCTACCCAACAGCTGGCTCACAGTCTAGAAGGGGGATACAGACAACAAAACAAAACATATTAACAAAATAAAATAGAATAGTAAATATGTACAAATATAAATAGAGTAATAAATATGCACAAACATGAACAGGTGCTGTGGGGAGGGGAAGGAGGTAAGGCGAGGGGATGGGGAAGGGGAGGAGGGGACAGGAAGGAGGGGACTCAGTCTAGGAAGGCCTCCTGGAGGAGGTGAGCTCTCAGTAGGGCTTTGAAAGGAGGAAGAGAGTTAGCTTGGCCGTTGTGCAGAGGGAGGGCATTCCAGGACAGGGGGAGGACGTGGGCCAGGGTTCAATGGCGGGACAGGTGAGAATGAGGCACAGTGAGGAAGTTAGTGGCAGAGGAGCGGAGGGTGTGGGATGGGCTGTAGAAGGAAAGAAGGGAGGTGAGGTAGGGAGGGGCGAGGTGATGAAGAGCCTTGAAGCCGAGAGTGAGAAGTTCTTGCCTGATGCGTAGGTTGATTGGTAGCTACTGGAGATTTTTGAGGAGGGGAGTAACATGCCCAGAGCATTTCTGCACAAAGATGATCTGGGCAGCAGCGTGAAGTATAGGTTGAAGTGGGGAGAGACAGGAGGATGGGAGATAAGAGAGGAGGCTAATACAGTAAACCAGTCGGGATAGGATGAGAGAAGAGAAGCAGCATAGCTCTGTGGAAAGAGCCCGGGCTTTGGAGTCAGAGGTCATGGCTTCGAATCCCGGCTCCGCCACTTGTCAGCTGTGTGACTTTGGGCAAGTCACTTAACTTGACTGTGCCTCAGTTCCCTCATCTGTAAAATGGGGATTGCGACTGTGAGCCCCCTGTGGGACAACCTGATTGCCTTGTAACCTCCCCAGAGCTTAGAACAGTGCTTTGCACATAGTAAGCACTTAATAAATGCTATCATTATTATTATTATTATTATGAGAGATTGAACCAACAGGGTAGCAGTTTGGATGGAGAGGAAAGGGCGGATCTTGGCGATGTTGCGTAGGTGAGACTGACAGGTTTTGGCGACGGATTGGATGTGAGGGGTTTACGAGAGGGCAGAGTCGAGGATGAAACCAAGGTTGCGGGCTTGTGAGATGGGAAGGACGGTAGTGCCGACCACAGTGATGGGAAAGTCAGGGAGAGGGCAGGGTTTGGGAGGGAAGATAAGGAGTTCAGTCTTGGACATATTGAGTTTTAAATGGTGGGCAGACATCCAGATGGAGATGTCTTGAAGGCAGGAGGAGAACCGAGCCAGAAGGGAGAGAGAGAGAGCAGGGGCAGAGATGTAGATTTGGGTGTCATCAGCGTAGAGATGATAATTGAAGCTGTGGGAGCGAATGAGTTCACCAAGGGAGAGAGTGCAGGTAGAGAACAGAAGGGAACCAAGAACTGATCCTTGAGGAACCCCTACAGTAAGGGGATGGGAGGGGGAGGAGGAGCCCGCAAAAGAAACTGAGAATGAACAGCTGAAGAGATAAGAGGAGAACCAGGAGATGACAGAGTCTGTGAAGCCAAGGTTGGATAGCGTGTTGAGGAGAAGGGGGTGGTCCACAGTGTCGAAGGCAGCTGAGAGGTGGAGGAGGATTAGGATAGAGTAGGACCGTTGGATCTGGCAAGGCAGGAGGTCACTGGTGATCTTTCAGAGGGCAGTTTCCGTGGAACGTAGGGGATGGAAGCCAGATTGGAGGGAGTCGAGGAGAGTGTTGGCATTGAGGAATTCGAGGCAGCGCATGTAGACGACTCGTTCAAGGAGTTTAGAAAGGAATGGTAGGATGGAGATAGGGCGATAACTAGAAGGTGAGGTGGGGTCAAGAGAGGGTTTTTTAGGATGGGAGAGATGTGGGCATGTTTGAAGGCAGAGGGCAAGGAACCAGTGGAGAGTGGACGGTTGAAGATGGAAGTTAAGGAGGGGAGGAGGGACGGAGCGAGAGATTTCATAAGATGAGAGGGAATGTGGTCAGGAGGAAAGGAGAACAAGCACAGTGAGGAGGAGGAGGAGGAGGAGGAGGAGGAGGAAAAAGTGGAGAAGAAGGAGGAGGAGGAGGACTGGTATAATAATAATAGTTTTTGTTAGGTGCTTACTATTTGCCAAGCAGTGCTCTAAGTAGATACAAAGTAATCAGGTTGTAGCAACTGAGGCTCACAGTCTTAATCCCCATTTTACAGATGAGGTACCTGAGACACAGAGAAGTTAAGTGACCTGCCCTAAATCACACAGCTGACAAGTGACAGAGCTGGGATTAGAACCCAATACTCTGACTCCCAAGTCTGAACTTTTTCCACTAAATCACACTGCTTCTGAGGTAGCACTTATTGAGGGCCCACATGGTGAGGTGCACTGTATGAAGCCTCTGGAAAATATAGAATAAAGAAGTGACCCGTTCTCTGGTTACAAGGCACTTACAATCAGCAACTTGGCATTCATCAATATCCTTGCTTCCTCTACCATTGTCCAGACCCTAATCAATTTCTTATTCAAATAGAAAACCATTGCCTACACTGGGTTTTTTGGCCATACGTACTTAACTCTTGGCTCGATGTGCTCTGACTGTTGTGTAGCCATTTATTGTTGTCTTATGCTGTCAAGTCATGTCTGACCTATAACGATGCCATGGACACACCTCTCCCAGAACACCCCACCTCCACCTGCAATCGTTCTGGTAATATATCCATAGAGTTTGCTTGGTAAAAATACGTAAGCGGTTTACCTCTGCCTCCTTCCGTGCAGTAAACCTGAGTCTCCACTCTCAACTCTCTCCCATGCCGCTCCTTCCCAGTAAAGGTGGGTTTTGACTTGTAGCAGATTGCCTTCCACTCACTAGCCACTGCCCAAGCTTGTAATGGAATGGATATGCCTTTGTTTGACTCTCCCTCCCATAGTCGAGACTGGTAGAGTACTGGAAACTCTCCAGGTGTGATCCTGAGAGGTGAGCCATCTGTAGCCCACTGCGTTTTCCAGGCATTGTGTCCCAAATGGCTGAACCCCATCTCACTGAATCAAATTCACCAACTCCTTAATCTCAGTAGGCTAATGCTCTCTTACTTTGCTATTCATCATTTTTGCTATGAAATCATCACACTCTTGATACAACCGTACTTAGGAGCCTACAAAGAGCCTAAGATCCTCCCAGACTAAGCCCCCCTTTTCCTCTGCTTCTCTTCCCCTCTCCATCACCCTGACTTGCTCCTTCTCCTCTACCCCCTCCCTGCCCCACAGCACTTGTACATACTTGTATATGTACATACTTACTATTCTATTTATTTTAGTAATGATGCATATATATCTGTAATTCTATTTATTTATATTGATGATATTGTTGCCTGTTTACTTGTTTTGATGTTGTTTCCCCCCCTTCTAGACTGTGAGCCCATTGTTGGGCAGTGATTTTCTCTGTTTGTTGCTGAATTGTACTTTCCAACCACTTAGTACAGTGCTCTGCATGAAGTAAGCACTTGATAAATACCACTGGGTGAATGAATGAATACAATGGAAAAATAGGGCTTAATTAATATCTTCTCCAACTCTGATAGCTCTACTCTCTCTGCCTTCCTAACAATCTCTTCCACTGACGCCCAACATAAAGTCTTTTCACTATCACCTCCCACTCATGGGGTGACAGCATTGTAAGGGACCCTGTTTCTTCACATACCTACAACCAGATAATATCATTTACCTGCCAGAATGATTAAGGAGCTTATGTGGTTTACAGTGAAGTCATTCCCATCCTGAATCCTTTGCTCTACAGCCTGAAGAAGAAAGATAACAAAAATGCTCTTCTGAGAGCAATGAAGAGAAAAGTCTTTTCTACAGGGACACCTGTCCCAGAATGCTAAACAAATATTGAATTGAACCACCCTCCTGTAATCGTTAAATTCTTCTGCTTGGAAAATCTCTCCTGCTTTGGAGAGCTTGCTACTTCTCTATACATTGTTTGTTTTGAATATGGACTATTTGGCCACCTACGATTCCACAGCAGTGTAGGAAATTGGAGTGTGAGATGTGTTCTTGTCAGTCTCTGCTAGTAATTTGCCTCAGTGCAAACAGAGTTGATGAAGTTGCTGTATATACTGTCCAAGTGGTGTCCCCTCTTCATAGACATATTGATTGAATCATTCAGTTGTATTTATTAAGCACTTAGTGTGTGCAGAGCCCTGTACTAAGTGCTTGGGAGAGTGCAATGTAACAATAAACAGACACATTCCCTGCCCACAGTGAGCTTAAATTCTAGAAGAGTTTACAGTCCAGCAATATTGTGTTGACAATAGCACCTCAGATATCACATCTTTGCTGGCATCCCTTTCTTTCCAGAGCCAATGTTCCAATCAATCAGTCAATCAATCAATAGTATTTATTGAGCACTTACTGTATGCAGAGCACTATACTAAGTGCTTCTGTGACTACGATATAACAGAGTTGGTAGATATGTTCCCTGCTCACAAGGAGCTTACATTCTAGAGGAAGAGACAGACATTAATATGAATAAACAAATTACAGCTATGCATGTAAGTGCTGTTGGGCTGAGGATGCATGAATGAAGGTTGCAAATCCAAGTGCAACACTGCAAATGCTGAACAGGTCAAGCCTATGCATGTAGAAACATTGCCATCAATAATGATAGCTGTGTATTTGCTAAGCACTTACACTGGACCAAGCACTGTACTAAGCACTGGGGTAGATAGATGGTAATAATAATGATAATAACAATAGAAAACACCATTATTATTCTTATTATTGTTAAGCACTGTACTAAGTGCTGGGGTAGATACAAGGTATTCAGGTCAAACCCTGCCCCTGTCCCCTGTGCAACTCACATTCTAAGGGTGAGGGAGAATAGTTATTGGATCCTCGTTTTACAAATGAGGAAACAGACACAGAGAAGTTAATCAATGATATTTATTAAGTGCTAACTCTACTAAGAGCACTCTACTAAGTGCTTGGAAGAGTACAGTTCAATCTAGTTGGTAGACAAGATCCTGTCCCTCAAGGAGTTTACAATGTAAAGTAATAATAATAATAATTGTGGTATGTGATTGTCTTGTCTTATGCTGTCGAGTCATCTCCGACCCTTAGCGATGCCATGGACACCTCTGTCCCAGAATGACCCACCTCCGTCTACCATCGTTCTGGTAGTGGATCCATAGAGTTTTCTTGGTAAAAATCCAGACGTTGTTTACCATTGCCTCCTTCCACGCAGTAAACTCGAGTCTCTGCTCTCAACTCTCTCCCATGCCACTGCTGCCCAGCACCGTGAGATTTGACTTGTAGCAGATTGTCTTCCACTCACTAGCCATTGCCCAAGATAGGAATGGAATGGATGTAGCTCTACTTGCTGCTCCCTCCCATAGTTGAGACTGGTAGAGTATTGGAAACTCTTTAAATGTGACCCCAAGATGGGGTAGTATGTGCTAAGCTCTTAGTATGTTCCAGGTACTGTACTAAGCTCTGAGGTGGATACAAGCAAGTCGGGTTGGACACCATCTCCGTCCCAGTTGGGGCTCACATCTCACTCCCCATTTTCCAGAGGAGGTAGCTGAGGCCCAGAGAAGTCAAGTGACTTTCCCAAGGTCACACTGCAGACAAGTACACAGCAGGTGAGTGGCAGAACTGTGATTAGAACGCTGTCTGATTCTCAGGCTCTTGTGCTCTTTTCACTTGGCCACCCTGAACAGCATTTGGTGAAAGCCTGCACCTCAGGGAGCAGAATTAAGCTGCCCGCCATCAATGGATAGCATTTCGAGCAGAAGTTAGGAAACTGGACCTTGATTGAAGTATGATGTCAGTCTTTTTCAGGCTGTCAGCCCAGAGCATTCAGAGTTTCATCAATGAGAGTCTTTGCGATCACTGTCTTTGCATAAAGGCCCTGCAAATTCAGGAGTCCAGCTCCTAGGAGATTCTGTATGTAGCTTCCAAATTCCACACTTACTATGTGTCAGTCAGCAACACTGTGAACATTATGGTGAAAAGCATTGGTGCAATAGTTAATGCTGTTTGTGACAGCAAAGGGTATCCTTAAACAGCTTTTATCCAGACTTCTGACTGCTGTTTGAACAGAGTGTGACCATATGATGATAATAAATTTGGGAAAGCCAAACTTGAGGAGCATGACTCCCAGGTCTTCACGATTTACAAAATCAAAAAAGCCTTTGCATGGTCAATGAAGACCATGTACAGGGCCTATTTTGAAAGAAAAGAATCAATGTCAGTCATGCAAACCATGAGAAGCAGCGTGGCTCAGTGGAAAGAGTATGGGCTTTGGAGTCAGAGGTCATGGGTTCAAATCCCGGCTCCACCAATTGTCAGCTGTGTGACTTTGGGCAAGTCACTTAACTTCTCTGGGCCTCAGTTACCTCATCTGTAAAGTGGGGATTAAGACTGTGAGCCCCCTGTGGGACAACCTGATCACTTTGTAACCTTCCCAGTGCTTAGAACAGTGCTTTGCACAGAGGAAGCGCTTAATAAATGCCATTATTAAAGCAGCACAGCCGAGTGGCTAGAGCTCAGGCCAGGGAATTAGAAGGACGTGGGTCCTAACCACGGCTCTGCCACTTGTGTGCTATGTGACCTTGGGCAAGTCATTTTACTTCTCTGCTTCAGTTACCTCATCTGTAAAATGGTGATGAAAACTGTGAGTCCCAGATGGGACAGGGACTGTGTCCAACCTAATTAGCTTGTAGCTTATATCCACCTCTGCACTCAGTACAGTGCCTGACAGATAGTAAATTCTTAACAAATATCATGAAAAAAATAAAAACCTTCATTTCTGCTGTAACGCAGAGATTACAAGCTTATAGAACTTTACAACAAAGAACATTCACATGATAGTTTATGTCTCAAGCCTGTTGTCACACCTGGGATTTATCTATTTCATCCAATAAATCACATTTTCTCTAAATTGATTAATGTATCTGAAGACCATCACCAAATTTCTTAATAGTGTGCTATTCAGAACACTAAGAGAAATCACACATTATGGAGAAACAGAGTGCACTTAGGTTTATCTTGCTCTGAACTTTTGTCTTTAAAAAACTCTCTCATAACCTCACTTTGAAAATGACCCGTGTGACTGTCCCGAGGTGACCCTCGGGTACTGGCCATCTCAAGATCAAAAGCTATCTCGTGACCACCTGAGCCAGCAGGCGGAACTCGGAAGTGGGGGTGGGATACCGCCCCCATGACCAAATCTGCTAGATTGACAGCCCAAGCTGGGAATACAGAAGGTGTCCCTCGCCCCCGTGCCAATCAAATTAGGTATGGAGGAGGTGGGGAGGGCAGCGATTGGATAGACTGAGGCCGGAAGCTGGAATGGCCTAGGGGCACAGGCAATAAATACCTGTCGCCTCTGACCTTCCGGGTCAGAACACCAGGACACGCAGCAGCTGGAGCAGCCGCTGCAGCTGCAGCAGCAGCAGCCCACGTGTCTCTCCCTGCCCAGAAGGCCAGACGCCCGCTCTACAACCAGAACCAACACACTGAGGCAAGGGCCGCGGGATGGGTGAGTGTCTCGTGGGTGGGACCCAGGTATCCCGCTGCTGATGGGAATTATGAGTGGATTCCTCCCATGTAGGGAGAGCACATTGTGAGAGCTAGCCGCCCACCACGTGCGCGGGTAATGTAATGAATTCTTCCCATGTGGGAAAGTAAGTGGATTCTTCCCGAGTGGGAAGTGCACATGGGTGAGAGTTAACCAACTCACCCACGTGCGATTAACGGATGATTGTGTTCCTCCCGTGTAGGGAAGCTCTAATATTGCTAATTGATTATATTCCTCCCGAAAGGGAAGCTCAATCCATTGCGTCTAAACAATTACATAAATTCAATTCACCTCGCGGAATAAATTTTATATAAACTTAGGCTTTCCGTCCCCGGCCTCTCTCTCGCCTCGCCGATCACTGAACGAACCCGTCCCCGGACGACGGGTGACATAAATGGCGACGAGGGTGGGATTGGCGATAGGCGACAGAGAGCCGAGAGGGCTTTTTGAATTCCTCGCGGATCAAGGATGGAAAACCTTGGATGGAAAAGGATGGAAAAAAGATGGGACAGCCAATGGGTGCAGAATCACTGGGAGGACCCGGCCAATCTGGTGAGGGAATTTTGTGATTGGCGGTTGGCTACCCAAATCAGGAAAAGGAAAGGAAAGACCGCCCTCCTCGGTCTCCTAGCAACGGCGCTGCAGGCCACCGCCCAGGACTGCCGGCCGTGGCGGCAGGAGCGGGCCGCCCTAGAAGCAAAACTAAAGGAAAGTGAGACGAAATGCCTCTTACTGCAGACAGCGGTCGAGGTAAAAATGCAGCAGGCGATACTTTTACAGAAGAAATTGGCACCCCGGGTGGCTAAGGAGTTAGAAGCACAGAGGAAACTTCCCGTAACTGAGCAGGAGATCAAGCGGGTCATATACTCGGAGCTGGGTGTGAAGAATCCCTCTGTGGAGGAGAAGCGGGATCCCGATCCTTTACCGAAACTGGAACCGCCCTCTTCCCCGCGGGATTGGGAGCTGCCCCCGCAGAACCCTGAGGGGCAGCCCAGGCCCCTCTATCCTATTATCAAGGAAAAGCGGAATCCTGAGGGAAAGGTCACCACCCAGACTACTCACTTCACAGCCACTGAACTCAGGCAGCTCTCTAAGGAGTTTTCCCGGGACCCCGGGGAGCCGGTGATAGGCTGGTTGGCCAGGGTATGGAAGGGAGCGGCAGCCCAGCTGGACCTCAGTCCAGATGAAAGCAGCCGCCTCGATTTGGGCCCAGGGGTGGATGTGACCCACACTCACACTCCAGGTCGTACCCTCTGGACCCTCGCGGTACACTGGGCTCGGACAGTCCCCCGGAGTGAACAGGGAAGGGCCGGCACCCTCCGCTGGACCGACCCAGCTACATTAAACCAGCATCTCCTGGTGCTTGGAATTGAACAACTCCTGGATGAGAGGGAGAAAACTCAGGAACCAAGCCCCTGGTCCCTCCCCGCCCAAGAGGGCCTACTTCGTGCAATAGTAATGGGTGCACCCCCAGGGCCGGCGCGCGGGCTGGCCCACCGTTTGAGGGATAGGGCCACTGGGGTACAAACCTGGAGCACTTTGGCCAACGTGGTCAACAGTGACTGGCCCCTATTCCAGTCCCCTAAGATGCCGATTACCCGGCGTGTAGCAGCCATGATTAGGAAAGGCCTGGGGTTCAGGAGGGCAAAGCCGGTTCCAACGAATAGTAAAAGGGATACCCACCGACCCCCACAGCGGGTCGGCTCAGGAAGGTTGGGCCCAGGAGAACGGGTGATCATATGGAGGGAGTTAAGGGAGCGGGGATTTCCTATGGACGAGCTGGATGGGCTGCCCACACATATCCTGAAGCTGCTCACTCAGGAAGGTAGACCAACGGCCCCAACCACCACGGAGCGGGGAAATTAGAAGGGGGATCCGGCGGGCCCGGCCGTTGGACGGCGGCCGCGGCCCTCTCTCGACCCGGGTGCTCCCCCACGTCATATGACCGTCCCAGTAAATGATCGTCGGAAAGTCTTACCGGTAGACACCAGGGCCCGGGTATCTATGATGTGGAAGGATGCTCGGCAAGGAGGCCAACCATCAATTACAGGAAATAATTCCATAATTGGGGTTACTGGGAAACGGGGGACCCTTCCCGTCACCCGAGCACCCAGCTACTCAAGAAATTTGCAAGCTAAAGCATGGGGGTAGGAAACTTAACCACTTTGTCTTCAGGGCGAGAGCTATCAGATGGGAGATCAAAATGGAATTCCTTTGAGGGAAGGCACCTCCCTCTAGCAAAAGGTTGCCTCCCTCCTAGTGAATGGCTGCCTTTCTCAGCCTAAGGCACTTCCCCATTGAAACTACAATGGCGGTCATTAGGAATGAATTGGGAGTGAACTTGCCATCGTTCTCCCAGCCTAGGAACAACTGGAGGGGTGGTGATTTAATCATATCTGAAATGCCATTGCCTTAAATTTCTCTAACTTAGTAAACGGTAAAAGCAGATCAAATATAAAAGTCATCTTGATATATTTGAAATGATAAATGAATCTGACTGGGCAAACCTGTGCAGCTAATCCCAATGAGGGCTGCCCACTAACTTTGGTAGAGGCTTGGAGATCCTCCAAGACCTAGACCCTTCTCTTTTGCAGACATCACGCCTGGGAGAGGAGGAATGACGACACATCACTCTGTGAAACTGCTTGGCCTGCTCTTCACTGAACGTGTTAAATATTAGAACACACAAAGTCCAGATTTAATTGCTGCATATTCCAAATTATATGTATTAGAACTGGGGCTTGTTAGTCTTTGTTAAAGTGGTTCAGATGGTCTTTAATATAAAATCTCCATTTTTCAGGGTTGACAATGCAAGTTCTGCATGCTGTCTCTGCTATAGCCTAGCTAATGGGCAAAAAGCAGCTGTATGTTATTCGGTATCATACATATACTTTGTCTTTGTGATTGTTTCCTTTTAAGGGACTGAAAAGGTTTAGTCATCATATCCCAAGGATTTGGAAAGCAACAAGAATAATTGGAAAATTTGTTAAAATTGTTAGTAGTTTTTAAGAATGAGTTAAGAATAATTGTTTAATGTTATTAGGAAAAAGCTATTATTTCAAACTTTATCAATCATATCTGGCTTTATGATGCTCCTGGGTACTTCTCTGCCTCACAATTCTATGGTCAGGATTGCCTGACATCCAGACAGGCCCAGCAAAGGAATCATCACTGAACTGCCTCCCAGAGAGCCTGTCTTCAGTCTTAGCCATGGTGTGACATCATCAGGGAAGGGAACCTATTTCTACCAGGCGACCTGTTCCTGTTTCAACATGACCGGTGCTTCTCGCCCCCTCACTCCAGTGACTCTGAACAATTGGACACGATGATCTCTGGCAGTGTACCATGCAGCTAATGAAGAGTCCCCACCACCAGAGGAGTTTTGTACTGGTTCTATGGACTCTTTAGACTTGAGGAGGGAAACTCACTATTCCAGGGGTTGCTGCTACTTTTGCTCCTGGCGGTGGGCTTAGTGGGAGGATGTTGGTTACTAAATTGCTGTTGCTTGGCCCTTTTCACACAGGTGTGACAAACACACAGTCGCCCCCAGCTCTTGCCTCTGTGCGCTATCTTAAGACCGTTGTGCTAGTAAGGGAAGGGGTTGTTATCTGCCCCAGTGTTACACTGCTCTATCTGTGGATAGCGGCCACTTCAACCATCCCTGGCCCCTTTCCTCAGTGCAGTGCCTCAAAAGCATGGTGGGCCACCGGCCACCTTCCATACCTCCATACCTCCTACTCGCACGCCTTGAGGGTGGGGCGCTGCCTTCTGTTGCCCCTGGCCATGGGATAGGAAACGTCCTCTGCCCCAACCCATGGATCTGCTTTCTGGTTCCCGTGGCAAGCCAGGGAGGTTATCAGCCCATGCGGTCAGGGGAGGGACAGCGCCGGAAGGCACGGCTTCCAGTGCAACCCCACCACTATGCGACCTGGAGGGGATGCAGGAAGAGGTGGGGTCAGGTGGGCACGGATGGCGAGGGCCAAGGGGTGGTATGTCCCAAGGTGACCCTCGGGTACTGGCCATCTCAAGATCAAAAGCTATCTCGTGACCACCTGAGCCAGCAGGCGGAACTCGGAAGTGGGGGTGGGATACCGCCCCCATGACCAAATCTGCTAGATTGACAGCCCAAGCTGGGAATACAGAAGGTGTCCCTCGCCCCCGTGCCAATCAAATTAGGTATGGAGGAGGTGGGGAGGGCAGCGATTGGATAGACTGAGGCCGGAAGCTGGAATGGCCTAGGGGCACAGGCAATAAATACCTGTCGCCTCTGACCTTCCGGGTCAGAACACCAGGACACGCAGCAGCAGGAGCAGCCGCTGCAGCTGCAGCAGCAGCAGCCCACGTGTCTCTCCCTGCCCAGAAGGCCAGATGCCCGCTCTACAACCAGAACCAACACACTGAGGCAAGGGCCGCGGGATGGGTGAGTGTCTCGTGGGTGGGACCCAGGTATCCCGCTGCTGATGGGAATTATGAGTGGATTCCTCCCATGTAGGGAGAGCACATTGTGAGAGCTAGCCGCCCACCACGTGCGCGGGTAATGTAATGAATTCTTCCCATGTGGGAAAGTAAGTGGATTCTTCCCGAGTGGGAAGTGCACATGGGTGAGAGTTAACCAACTCACCCACGTGCGATTAACGGATGATTGTGTTCCTCCCGAGTAGGGAAGCTCTAATATTGCTAATTGATTATATTCCTCCCGAAAGGGAAGCTCAATCCATTGCGTCTAAACAATTACATAAATTCAATTCACCTCACGGAATAAATTTTATATAAACTTAGGCTTTCCGTCCCCGGCCTCTCTCTCACCTCGCCGATCACTGAACGAACCCATCCCCGGACGACGGGTGACAGTGACCAATTTAATCCCTTCCTCCCAAAAGAGAAACAAGGATTGTTTGGTTATTAACTTTCTGGTGGAGAGATGCTCTGAGGTTCAAGTGAGGGAGAGGCTGTCAGCACTGTGTTGAACAGGTCAGAACCTGACACTGCCCAGAATCCCTATAAATAGTGCTGGTGTGATCTTTTCTTGGAAATGGCTAGTGCTTTTCTGGATTTGACCTGAATATTTTCTTTGCCCAGGGATAGAGGATAGGAAAACACATGAAAAATCTATGACTAAAATTAAATCAGATGAGAAAAGATTTAAATCAGACGGCTCTGATATTTCTTGGGAACTAAATCCATTTTGTAGCGAAGGAAAATCTGCAATGGCAAATTAGTAGAGAGAGGTTTCTTGGGGAAAGTTATCAACTTCCTCTGAATAACCTGATTCTTGGAGGGATGTATTTTCTTTAACCCCACAATGATAATTCAGTGCTCACAAATGGGCAACAATCTGATATTATATCGTAATGAGTAGATTTAAAAACACCTTCTGAAGGCATCCTTCTCTTTTTAAAGAACAACAAAATTTCCTTTAATATATGGCATTTTTTATACTCATTCCCCTTTCAGACCGATCCCATTGAGTAAGGAGAGTTGGAATTTCAAGTAGACCCTTTCCTTAACTCTGTCATATTGCCTAATCAGAATTGGCAACCACTACAAAGGGTAAGTGATTATGTCTTTGCCTAGTTACAACTGTGTAGTAAAAGCTGTATGATTGTATATTGGTGTCCTGGAAAGTTTCCATAATAACTAGGCTCTTGGAGGTTTGTAAGCAATCTTGAAATGGCAATCAAAATCTAAATTAAAGTTAAACCCCTCAAAGTTTCTTCATAATATAGCCTCTCTGATTCATTTAAACACAAGAATAAATTTGACTTCAGTAAATTGAAAATTTGAGGAAGAAGGAAAAATAAATCTGCTTCACTGAAGAGATTTTTGCAAGTTAAAGCCATATGTGTGATTTATAAATGAAGTCATTTTTTTAAACGCTCAACTGAAATTTCCAGAGTGAAATTCAGAGTTTACAATAATACAACTTGCATGATCATCATCATTATCAGTGGTATTTATTGAGCGCTTACTATGTATAGAGCACTATACTAAGTGCTTGGGAGAGTGCAATTCAACTGTATTGGTGGACACATAGCCTGCCCACAATGAGCCTACAGTCTAGAATGGGAGACAGACATTAGTATAAATGAATGATTCATTATATATAATTTAAAGATATGTACATATCTACAAGAGATAGATCCCCCTGGCTCTGCTCTTATAATGGAAGTTGTGTTGAGACTTGAGAAGGGAGAATAGGGATATAACGCCAGCCTGCATTCATCAAAGACAGAGATTGCATTCAGCACTTGTGTGGAATTCCTGTAACCGGGCCTCAAAATAGCAAGGAATCAGTGACAACATGGTGTCAGGGCTGTATAGATGGTCTTCCCATAATTCTTTGGGGCATACTCTCCACTCTCTTAAACTCATGCTTGAGGTGTTTGCTATATACCTGAGGCTAGCCATCTAGAGATAACAGCATTGGACTGAATGTCAATAGAGGTTCCATTCCCTGCTTCATCACTTGTTGCCTTGTGAACTTGGGAGAGTTAATTAACTTCTCTATGCATGAATTTTCCCGTCTGTAAAATGGAGATGAAATACCTGTCTTCCCTCCAGCTTGGACTGTGAGCCTCATGTGGGACATGGACTGGGTCCCATCCAATTCTATTGCATCCACAACAGCACTTGGAACATAGCAAATGCTTAATAAATAATTATCATTTTTATAACATAGGTTGAAACCTGTTGAAAAATGAGAAACCAGAAAAGTCAGAAGACGAAATAGGGGGAAGAATCACATTCTAATCCTTTTTTAAGAGTAGGCGTTCACAGGGTGGGTAATAATAATAACATTTGTTTAATACTATATGTCAAGCACTGTTCTAAGCTGGGGTAGATACAAGCTAATCAGGTTGGACGCAGTTCCTGTTCCACATGGGGCTCACAGTCTTAATCCCCATTTTACAGCTAAGGTAACTGAGGTACAGAAAAGTTAAGAGACTTACCCAAGGCCACACAGCAGGTGAGTGATGGAGCCAGTATTAGAACTCAGGTCCTTCTGACTCCCATGTCCGTGCTCAGTCCACTAGGCCATGCTTACTCCCATGGCCATCTTCTGTCCCCTTTACACCCAAGCATAAACACACACACACACACACACACACACACACACACACACACACGCACGCGCACACACACACACACACACACACACACACACACACACATGCAGAATCCCTTTGTAGGTGCTGAACTCCCTATATTATCAGAACTGTGGGAATAGGTGAGAGAAAATTAAGTTATTGCAACATCGTTTTAATTCTATGTAGTTGTTCAGTGATTCGGCAGGATCGTAAGCTTTCTTCATTCAAAGTGAACATAAACTTCTCCCATTACTGTTGTCTGAAAGGGAAAACTTGGGCTTCTCTGACTTCCCTTTATATCCAAGCACAGATATCGAACCAAATGTGATCAAGTAGCAGTATCATTCCCTAAGTATGTTTCTTTATTCATTCTCCTAACATCCCCAAACTATAGGAATATTTTCCTCCTGAATTTCAATATTCATTTCTCAGTAGAGGAGAGATGCTGAAGCCATTGACTGCAGGAAAAGATACTGGAATGACTGACTTCATTCTCATGGGCCTGACAGATTCTCCAAGAGCCCAACTGGTCCTTTTCATGGTATTTCTTTCTATCTATATGATTTCTGTGGTGGGGAAGAAGAGTTGATCCTGATAATCCAGAAAGACTCCCAGGTTCACAGACACATGTATTTTTTCCTGTGTGGTTTGTCTTTTGTTGATCTGAGTTACTCCACAGCCATTACTCCTAAAACCTTGGAGAATGTATTAACATCCAGAAAGAAAATCTCATTCATTGGCTGCTTTGCCCAAAAGTATTTTTTCATTTCTGTAGCAGGAACAGAATGCTTTCTCCTCTCTGCAATGGCATATGATTGTTATGTATCTATCTGTAACCCACTGCTTTATTCTTCTGTTATGTCCACAAGACTATGCATGTGGTTTATGGTTGGGTCACATGGAGTTGCTTTTACAAGCTCCCTGATAGTTCTTCTGTTCATGGCTAGGTTGCTATTTTGCAACTCAAATGTAATTCAACATTTTTTCTGTGATACCTCACCAATCTTGGTTTTGTCCTGAACTGACACGCACAACACGGAAATGATGGTCTTTATCTTAGCTGGATCCACCCTTGCAAAGTCTCTGATAATGATTACAGTCTCTTACATGGCTATTATCTCTGCCATTTCGAAGATCAACTCCACTGTCGGAAGAAAAAAAGCTTTCTCCACCTGTGCTTCCCAGCTCAGGGGAGTCACCATCTTCTATGGGACTCTAAATCTTTACATACCTAAAGCCATGTAAATCTTACTCCCTGGGTAAGGACCTGGTGGCTTCTGTTTTTCTACACCATCGTGGTCCCCATGTTGAACACCCTTATCTACAGCCTGAGAAGTAAAGAGGTGAAAAATGTTATGAGCAGAGTGATTCATCTGTATCCTATAATGATGTGGTTAGAAGCAGGACAACAGGCAGAGGTCACTAGCTGGAGAACGAAGGGGAAGTCATCAGGGAGGAGACATGGGAAGAGGGCTCTGGTCCAGGACTTCAAGCCCAGACTCTCTGTTTGGCCTCTTCCCTCCCTCTGGTCCTCACCACATGCCTTCTCTCCGTCAGTCTCTTCTGGAGCTCCTGCTGGTGTTGTCCGGGTTCTGCCACCACCAGCACCTCCAGGTGCTACCCCTGGTCCCTCCAGGGTGGCCCAAGCAGGGTTAAAACGACCTTGGGACCAGCTCCCACCCTGCTGATCTCCCCTGGCTCAAAGCAGCGGGAAGCTGGGGCAGCCTCATCACTTCATCTGGTCCTTGAAAGGAGAACACCAGCAAGGACCCTAAGGTCAGAGCCCCCATCTTCTCAGCCTTCTATCCAGGGCTGTTTTGAAGGACCCAGCATCTCCCAAACCTCCAATAGGAAGATCCAATAATGGGGGGAACAGAAGGTCCAGGGCATTCTCCACTGCCCCCTCCTCATGGCATCCTTCACCCCAGAAACTCCAAGAAGCAAAACTTTGGCCTTGAATGACTTCACTGTGAAATCCATGTAGTGGGACCTCAGGCAGACAACATGTTATGTGACAAAATGATGGGGACAGTCTTATTGAATGAAGGCAACAGAGGTGTGTTGCATAAGCCTTTTCTTGTAACATTCATTGTCTTCTAGATTAGCCCCCACTCAAGATGATTTCCTCCAACCACTATGCTCCTTATTAGTTCCCTGACCTTCTTCTGTGTGTTCTATATAATAATGATGATGGTAATGACAATGGAATTTGTTTAGCACTTACTATGTGCTAAGCAATGTTTTAAGTGCTGGGTGGACAAAAGGTTAACAGGTTGGATGCAGTTCCTGTTCCTCGTAGAGTTCACAGTTTTATTCCCCATTTTACAGATGAGGTAACTGAGGCACAGAGAAGTTAAGTGATTTGCCCACAGTCACACAACAGACAAGTGGCAGAGTTGGGATTAGAACTGAGGTTCTTTTGACTCCCAAGCCCAAAAGGGATCTTCTGCCTCTGACTCCTAATATATATGGGTGATTTCTGTTCTAAACAGCAGCATCTAGGGTCTGTCCTGCCTGCCTCTTAGGGCATGAGTCCCGTGTGGGGCAGGTTAGCTTCATTGTCTTGTGTCTGCCCCAGGGTTTAGCGCATTCTTATTATAGGAACATAATCTCACAACAAGAACACTTCAGTATATAAAGATGAATGCTAATAAGGGAGCATGTTTGAAATGGATAAAAATTGTCAAGGGTGATGGCAGAGTTGAATATGATGTTGTTATTGATCATATACTTGTCTTCTGTGTGTTCTTGGGAAAGTCACTTATCTTCTCTGTGCCTCAGTTACCTCACCTGTAAAATGGGGATTAAGACTGTCAGCCCCAGGTGGGATATGAACAGAGTTCAAACTGATTAGCTTGTTTCTACCCTAGTGCATAGTTCAGTGCCTGACACATAGTGCTTAACAAATACCATTAAAAATGCTGAAACATTAAAAATGAAGGATATTCAATGAAGTTGAACTTGTTAATTCACAGGTGATTGAGGGCTCAACAAGGATTTCTACAGATTCATGGGCTTGGTCTGGAGAAATTATTAGGAGAGATATTAGATGTTGGAATGACAATCCATTTAGGTAAATAACAAAGAAGCAATCATTGTTATGTTCCAATCAATCAATCAAACATATTTATCAAGTGTTAACCATGTGCAGAAAATTGTACTAGGAACTTGGGAGAAGAAAATATAAGAGTTCGTAGACATTTTCCCTGCCCATACTGAGCTCATAGTCCAGGATCTATTCCTCCAAGTACCATTTGGAGCCCCTGTGTGGGAGAGAATACCAAGTTTGAAAGACCACTGGGATTTCTCAACCTGGTTTTTTTGTCTAATTAATATAATAACAGTAAGGAAACAAAACAAATAACCACTTTTAAATGCAATCATCATCCATTTCTCTCTCAAATGATATTTTTGTTGCTGTATAATTAAATATTATAGTTTGTAAATGCTCATCATGTCAACATTTAACTGGAAAAATATATTTTTGTACTTTTCCAACAGAAATAAATACACAAACGCATTTGGCTAAATAATCCCGTGATCTGCTCCCAATCAGTGGTACAAAATTAAGCCTATTACAGCACACAACACCTTCATAGGCTACTTGAATTTCTCCAGTAAGCTTTGGACACCTTCTGGCCCCACTTGCTTATATGCTATGAGAAAGAAAAACTTATATCAGTCTACCTTCTAGATGAATATGTTCATATTAAGCCTTAATAATTTCCTAGTCTAGTCTAAACTGGTTGAATCGGATGTCTGCGTATCCGAGTCCACCAGATTCTCCTTAATTCCTGAAGAGCAAAGGTGCTAAAGAATCACCCCAGTCATCACAAGCATTTATTAAATTTAGAGGCACTGAATTAAGCATTGGGGAGATTTTTTTATGGAAGAGAATAATAATAATAATAACCGTGGCATTTGTAAGCACTGCCATGGATACAAGCAAATCAGGCTGGACATAGTCCCCTTCCCATGTGGGGCTCACAGTCTTCATTCTCATTGTGCAGATAAGGTAACTGAAGCATACAAAAGTGAAGTGACTTGCCCAAGGTCACAAAGCAGATAGGTGATGGAGGCAGGATTAGAATCCATGTCCTTCTAACTTCCAGGCCTGGGCTCTCCACTAGACCACACTATCAAGTGATTGCACAATTGACTGCCATGGTCCCTGCCCCTAGTTTGGGGGAAGTGATAAGTATGGATCCTCTCAGTGTCACACCTGGAGAGTTTCCAGTACTTGACCAGTCTTGACTACTGGAGGGTGAGTCAAGCAGAGGCATACCCACTTCATTCCTATCTTGGGCAGTGGATAGTGAGTGGAAGGCAATCTGCTACTTGACGCTGCCAGCCTCTTCCTCCACTCCACCTCACCCACTCACCAACTTGGTCATACTCTCGACTTCATCATCTCCTACTGCTGCACTGTGTCCTCCCTCACCAACTCTGAAATCCCTCTCTCTGATCATAATCTTCTCACCTGCCTCCTCACTCACACTCCTTTCCCCTGTAAATCCGTATTACTCCCTCACAGAGATCTCCGCTCTGTGGACCCCACCCATCTTTCGGAGCGCCTCACACCCCACCTCGCCGCCCTCTCCTCTCTACCCAGTCTTGATGATCAGATTACTGCTCTCAACCCTACCCTTTCTACTCAGCTAGACTCACTCGCTCCCCTTTCCCTTCGCCGCTCTTGTACCACTAACTCACAGCCCTGGATCACTGCCACTGTCTGCCTCCTTTGCTCTTATGCTCGAGCTGCCGAACGCTGCTGGCGAAAGTCTAAACACCATGTCAACCTCGTTCACTTCAAATTTATCCTTTCCTGCCTTAACTCTGCCCTCTCTTCTGCCAGACAAAACTATTTCTCCTCCCTTATTGACACCCATGCCCATCACCCCTGCCAGCTCTTCTGTACATTCAACTCCCTTCTCCGGTCCCCGGTTCCTCCCCCTCCTCCTTCCCTCACCCCAACGATCTGGCCTCCTACTTCATTAACAAAATTAAATCCATCAGGTCCGAACTCCCCAAAGTCACTTCCCCCCCTTCTACAACTCCCCGGCTCTAAACACTCTCTGCTACTCTCCCCTCCTTCCCAGCAGTATCCTCAGAGGAGCTCTCCTCCCTCCTCTCAAGTGTTAATCCAGCCACCTGTGCTTCTGACCCCATTCCCTCTTATCTCATGACATCTCTCGCTCCATCCCTTCTCCCCTCCTTAACTTCCATCTTCAACCGCTCACTCTCCACTGGTTCCTTCCCCTCTGCCTTCAAACATGCCCATGTGTTTCCCATCCTAAAAAAACCTTCTCTTGACCCCACCTCACCTTGTAGTTATCGCCCCATATCACTCCTACCATTCCTTTCCAAACTCCTTGAACGAGTTGTCTACATGCACTGCCTAGAATTCCTCAACAACAACTCTCTCCTCGACCCCCTCCAGTCTGGCTTCCATCCCCTACATTCCATGGAAACTGCACTCTCAAAGGTCACCAATGACCTCCTGCTTGCCAAATCCAACGGCTTATACTCTGTCCTAATCCTCCTCGACCTCTCAGCTGCCTTCGACACTGTGGACCACCCCCTTCTCCTCAACACGCTATCTGACCTTGGCTTCACAGACTCCGTCCTCTCCTGGTTCTCCTCTTACCTCTCCGGTCGTTCATTCTCAGTCTCTTTTGCAGGCTCCTCCTCCCCCTCCCATCCTCTTACTATGGGGGTTCCCTAAGGTTCAGTGCTTGGTCCCCTTCTGTTCTCAATCCACACGCACTCCCTTGGTGACCTCATTCGCTCCCACGGCTTCAACTATCATCTCTACGCTGATGACACCCAGATCTACATCTCTGCCCCTGCTCTCTCCCCCTCCCTCCAGGCTCGCATCTCCTCCTGCCTTCAGGACATCTCCATCTGGATGTCTGCCTGCGACCTAAAGCTCAACATGTTGAAGACTGAACTCCTTGTCTTCCCTCTCCCTGACTTTCCCATCTTTGTTGACGGCACTACCATCCTTCCCATCTCACAAGCCCGCAACCTTGGTGTCATCCTCGACTCCGCTCTCTCATTCACCCCTCACATCCAAGCTGTCACCAAAACCTGCCGGTCTCAGCTCCGCAACAGTGCCAAGATCCGCCCTTTCCTCTCCATCCATACCGCTACCCTGCTCATTCAAGCTCTCATCCTATCCCGTCAGGACTACTGCATCAGCCTTCTCTCTGATCTCCCACCCTCGTATCTCTCTCCACTTCAATCCATACTTCATGCTGCTGCCCGGATTATCTTTGTCCAGAAACACTCTGGGCATATTACTCCCCTCCTCAAAAATTTCCAGTGGCTACCAATCAATCTGCGCATCAAGCAGAAACTCCTCACTCTGGGCTTCAAGGCTCTCCATCACCTTGCCCCCTCCTACCTCACCTCCCTTCTCTCCTTCTACAGCCCATCCCACACCCTCCGCTTCTCCACTGCTAATCTCCTCACCATACCTCGTTCTCGCCTGTACCGCCATCGACCCCCGGCCCACGTCATCCCCCGGTCCTGGAATGCCCTCCCTCTGCCCATCCGCCAAGCTAGCTCTCTTCCTCCCTTCAAGGCCCTACTGAGAGCTCACCTCCTCCAGGAGGCCTTCCCAGACTGAGCCCCTTCCTTTCTCTCCTCCTCGTCCCCCTCTCCATCCCCCCATCTTACCTCCTTCCCTTCCCCACAGCACCTGTATATACGTATATATGTTTGTACATATTTATTACTCTATTTATTTATTTATTTATTTTACTTGTACACATCTATTGTATTTTATTTTGTTAGTATGTTTGGTTTTGTTCTCTGTCTCCCCCTGTTAGACTGTGAGCCCACTGTTGGGTAGGGACTGTCTCTATATGTTGCCAATTTGTACTTCCCAAGCGCTTAGTACAGTGCTCTGCACATAGTAAGCGCTCAATAAGTACGATTGATGATGATGATGATGCTACAAGTCAAAGCTTACCTGTGCTGGGCAGCAACGGCACGGGAGAGAGTCAAGGGCAGAGATTCATTTAGTGTGTAGAAGGAGGCAATGGTAAACCACTTCCATATTTTTACCAAGAAAACTTTATGGATATGCTACCAGAACGATTGCAGATGGAGGTGGGGCCTTCTGGGGGAGTATATGGCTTATACTATGGGTCAGACATGACTCAACAGCATAAGACAGGCAGAGAATAAGTATGAAGAAAATACATCAGTGACTCAGAAACACAGGCTAAAGTTAAATAGTATAGCATTGGATGGAAAGAGGGAAAACTAACTGTCCAGTGTCCAATATCCTTTATCGTGAAATGCCCCAATGGGAGGAAGCCTGAAGTGCATTTACAGTAGTCTATTTAGCCACAGCAGGAGCTATGTTGGCTCAACCACTTTACGGGTGGTAGTTGAATGCACGTATCTTCACTGTCAAAGTCTTTGGAGTCTTCACTTCAAAACCAGGGGCTGAGATTTTTTGTGAAGGAAAGTGAATTGGGGAAATGCAGTAGTGCATTTTTGTCAGGGAATAGACAGGGCCAAGAGGGTCCTAGGCTGCCTCAATGTGGATCTCAAACGTGTTCCCCCTCCCCACCCCATCAGTTAGTCAGTCAATCACATTTATTGAGCACTTGCTGTGTGCAGAGAACTGTACTAAGGACTTGAGGGGGTCCAATATAAGAAGTACATTCCTTGCCCACAGCAAACTTACAGTCTAAAAGGGGAGACAGACATTAATATGAATAAATAAATTACAGATATGTACATAAGTGCTGTGGGGCTGGGAGGAGGGAATGAATAAAGAGAGCAAGTCAGGGTGATACAGAAGGGAGTCGAAGGAAAGGAAAAGAGGATTAAGTCATTGAAGAGATGTACCTTCAATAGGGCTTTGAAATGGGGGAGAGTAATTGTCTATCAGATAAGAGGAAGGAGGATTTTCTTTCCAGGTCAGAGGCAGGATGTGGGAGCGAGATAGATGAGAACGAGGTACAGTGAATAGGTTAACATTAGAGGAGTGAAGTCTAGCTGGGGGACCTCCACCACCACTACCACCACCTCTGGTGGTGGTGGGGAAAGGGGAAGGAACAGGAGGAGGAAAGTGCTTAACTTTCTCAGAGGCAAATACCACAGTGAATGGAAAATTGGAGGCTTTTGATTCAGAATTAAACATTCATAAACTCGATGTATAATAATAATGATAATAATAATAATAATAGCATTTATTAAGCACTTACTATATGCAAAGCACTGTTCTAAGCACTGGGGAGGTTATAAGGAAATCAGGTTGTCCCACCGGGGGGCTCACAGTCTTAACCCCCATTTTACAGATGAGGGAACTGAGGCCCAGAGAAGTTAAGTGACTTGCCCAAAGTCACACAGCTGACAATTGGCAGATCCGGGATTCGAAACCATGACCCCTGACTCCGAAGCCCGTGCTCTTTCCACTGAGCCCATTTTACCTCAACTGTAAAATGGGGATTAATACTGTGAGCCCAACGTGGGACAACCTGATTACCTGTTATCTACCCCAGCGCTCAGAACAGTGCTTGACATACAGTAAGTGCTTAACAAATACCATCATTATTATTATTATTAATAGAGAACCCTGAAATTCTTTGGAAAGTTCTTTATAGCAGTTCATTCAAATCCTATTCACTCTTTAGCTCCACAGTTAAAAGATCCATCTCTAAATCCTAAAGACTTGACCTCTTCTGAGTTTCCCTATCTCCCCTAACTCATGATTTGAGTGAGTGTTTGATGGATTAAAGAGAGGGGGAGTTGGGGTTGGGGGAAATCTTTCATTAACATTGCTTGAAAGGTTAGTGAGGGGCTGGGGAGGGGGCTAGAGTGAAAATCACCTCATCTCCTGAGGGAAGGAAGAGGAGGACAGAGCAAATATGTGTGACCTACAAATCAAAAAGACAGTTTTTCTCCCTGTGCCAGTCATATTTAAAAGGTTGACTCCACACCGTTCATTTGAAAAGGAGTCATTCCATTTGAAATGTGCTTAGCTCTCTCTTAAATTACTTCTTGAGCGTCAACTTAAATGTCCATCATGGTACTAGAAACTTGGGGATATACTCAGGAAATATGAAATTCAGTTAGAACAGAGTGAAAATGAAAATAAACTTGTGTGAATAATTACATAAAAAGCAAATAGATAATCCCTTAGATTAATGAAAGAGGGGCTCCTAAACCTACATACTGTCACTGCTGGTTTTTCTTGCCACTGTTAAAATTATTCAATGCTCATTCAGCTTACCTAAAACTGATAACTAGGATCTGTATTAATATGTCACTCTGCATCTTTCCATTTGACTGAAGTATTAATTCTCCTATGTGTAGAATTTAGTGATGTTTTCTAATTAAGTTGTCATCCCCAGTGAGGTAAGAATTGGCTTATAATACCTTGTATTTTTGTATAGAAATTTTTTCCAAAGGCATTTTCACATTACTTTTGTTCCTAACCATTTCTATGAGGTGGAGTCAGATATTATTATTCCCGTTTTATATATGAGGAAACAAAGGCATAGAGAGACTTAAGTGACTTGCCCAAGGTCACTCAGCAGG